>NC_056733.1:42657425-42957425 GCF_019279795.1 Protopterus annectens
CCTCCATAGATCTGTTTCTGGGCCAGGTGTATAGCCCATTCATTAAAACATCCTGACTGTCCGTCTGGTGGAGCCACTAGATCCACCAGGAGCCTGTCATAACATGACATGGTGCATCTTGTGGACCAGCTGTTGTTAGCCAGGGGGAGACCCACACTTTCTAAGACCCATCCACCGACGGGACTTGGGTTGGTTTATCCATGGACTCCATCTTACACTCCTCCTTTGACCATCTCGGTTCCAAAGCCTTCTGCTCTGATATTCTTCTTGGAACCCATCACCTCGGCGCCTACAGTGCACTTCACTCCAGCTCCGAGTTTGCCCCTTTCATCTTTGGTTCCTGCAGAACTGGTCCTTCCTCATTCTGGGGATTGAGGGACAGGTGCTTCGGCCCAGGGGAAGGAGCTGTCTTTCTCTTTGGTTCCTTCCTTGGTGCCAATAGCTGCGTCTGCGCTGATCCTGCTTGAGGCTCCATCCGTGGGGGCAGGTTCATCAGAGCGGGGTATTACCCTGGTCCCGAGGTTGTCTTTCTCGGTTCTGGGCTCCCATCCCTCTTTGGGTGAGCCTGCCTTCCAAGCGATGGAGAGGGCTTTTGCTTCTGGAAGCACTCCTTTGATGTCAGAACCCCAGTTTTCACCCCCTGAGCTACAGCTGCCACAGACCACCCCCCAGGGACACTGGGGAGAGAAGCCGCAGGACACCCCTGTTCAGGATACCCACTCTTCTGAGTCTTCCTCAGAGACCCCCCACTGAGGAGCCCCCTCAAAAGAGGATGTGCAAGAGGAAGCACATGGACTCACCCGAGGAGTCCTTAACTGAAGACATAAATTGGAATGATGGTGAAGGGTCCCCTCGGTCACCTCCTGATGATGTCTGCTTCAGAGACATCCTGGAAATGCTAAAGCAGAGAGGTGACTGGAAGCCCTCCAACCCTTCGTCTTAGGAGTCCGTGTTCCTGCAAGCTTTTCACGCTCAGCCTTCTACCTCTTGGGTGACCCTGCCTGCCGACGAGCTCATCCAGCTTGTCATGCAGCACGCTTGGAAGAACCTTGATTCCACTGAGGCGATCCCTCGGAGACCAGACAAAATTCTTTCCCTTCCCGAGGAGAACCCGCATTAGTCTAAAGGGTTACCAGTCGATGCTATGGTGGTGGTGGCGGCCATGAAAAAGGACTTGGCTGAGGAAAGTTCTGCTGTCCATCCACCCAACAGGGAGTCCTGGGCAGTGGACAGACTTGGAAAGCGAGTTTTTGCATCAGGGACCTTTGCTATATGTTCCCTGAACTATTTGGCACATTTTACGAGACTCCAGAGGGACTTGATCTCCGAACTGTCTGGGACGCTCGCAGGGCAATTGTCTGACATGGTCAGGGACAAAGTGGTCTCACAGCTCGCAACCCTCGAATCGATATCCAACTCGTCCATGAGGTTGCTTTCACATGCGACCAAAGGGGCAGCTAGAGCAGCGGGTTCAGGCATTGTCATGAGGCATCATACCTGGATGCGCATTTGTGACCTTGCAGACCCCTTCATGTCTTCCTTTTTCAGTCCTCCCATTAAGCTTCGTCCCTTTTTGGCTCCAAAGTGAAGGACATGCTAGCCAAGTGCGAGCAAGATGGAAAGAATCTGTCTGCCGTAGGCCTATTGTTTTCCAGTTCTCAACGTACCTTCTCCAGGAATCAGAGGAGTGGGAAAATGTGGCACAAAAAATCTCAGGGTCCTTTCCGTGCTGCATGTGGTGATGATACCCCCAGGGGCAGAGGGGGTAACAATTCCAGAAGATGCCCCTATAGAGGTGGGGGGGGTCCTTGTAACCAAGGCTCCAGGGAGGAGTAGCCGATTGCATACCTCAGGACACAGTCGGGGGTCGTTTCTCTCTGCACCAAGCTTCCTGGCAATCTATTATCACTGATAATTGGGTGCAGAGTATCATCACCAGATGTTACACCATTCCCCTTTCTTGTCAATCAAAACTTCCAAGAAAACTTCCGACATTCCACCCAGTCAAAGGGAAGATGCAGCTTCAGACATAATAAAGCTGTCTCAAAAAAAGTGTCATCCAACCAACCAGTCCCACTAGACCAATGCAGATCCGGATTTTACTCAAGGTTCTTTTTGGTGCCAAAAAAGACGGGACTGGAGACCCATTTTGGATCACAGCAACTTAAACAAGTTGGTCACCCAAACCAAATTCCGGATGGTCACGGTTCGGTCCATTCTCCTCTTTTTAAGAGAAGGTGATTGGATGTGCTCAGTAGATCTCTGGGATGCATATTACCACATCAAGATGGACAAACGCTCCAGAAGTCTGCTTCGCTACCATCTAGGGGCCAGTCATTATCAATTTTGTGCCCTGCCGTTCGGTCTCTCTAGAGCCTCCAGAGTGTTCATGAAATGCATGGCAGTGGTCACAGCTCACTTGAGACTACAAAGATTCCAGGCGTTTCCGTATCTGGATGACTGGCTCCTCACCGCCCCCACCGAGCATCTTCTGGTAACAGCACTGCATTATACTCTCTCTCTGGCGAAATTGTTTGGAATAACGATGCATTGGGAGAAATCAAACCTTACTCCTACACAACACATAGAATTAATTGGAGCAGTGTTCAATACCCAGTCCTGTCTAGTATGACTCCCAATTCACAGACTCCACCAATTGAGGCTCCAGCTCCTAGTGATACTCTCTCAAACAATAGTTTCAGCAAGGGAAGTTTTTCAGGCCCTAGGCTCTATGGCAGCTTTAGTTCCAATAGTACCTCTAGCAAAGCTACATATGCGGATCCTGCAATGGCTCCTTCTTTGTCAGTGGTTCCCTAACTATCACCTCCTCTGCTACCAGATTTGAATAACCACCTCCTGCAAACAGGACCTACTTTGGTGGATGAGGCCAGATGTAGAACTTTGGAGTTGCCCATTTCAGTCCCCTCAGCCTAGAGCCATTGTGACCACAGATGCTTCCCTGATCGGGTGGGTGGGCCATTTCCTGGGAAAGACAGTCCAAGGCACATGGTCCACCTCAGAGGCCCACCTGCAAATCAGTGTTCTGGAACTGAGAGCAGTGCTGTTAGCATTGCAGGCCTTTCATTCGGATCTCTCTTCTGGGACAATTACAATTTAGTCAGACAATATGTCAGTGGTCTGGTATATCAACAAGCAAGGAGGAACCAAGTCCTAGACGTTGGCAGTGGGTGATAGCTTCCAACCGCTTTCTGATAACTCATATCCTGGGGAGCTGCAACATAACTGTGGACAAACTGAGCAGATGCATCCTTCTGCCTCATGAGTGGTCCCTCAATCCCGCGGTGATGACAGAAATTTTCAGCCACTAGGGCCAGCCTTGCTGTGATTTTTTTGCCTCCCCATCGAACAACAAGTGCAACAGCTATTTCACCCTACTTCCCCCAGGGGGGGACTGCCCGAGGGACGCTCTAATCCACGATTGGCCCATGGGACTTCTGTACACTTATCCTTCCATTCCCGATTCCACAATTTCTAAAGAAAGTTCGGTTGAGATGCAAGGTGATCCTCATAGCTCCGTTCTGGCCTCGACAAGTTTACTTCCCCTTCCTTTGCCTCACGTAGTATACCCGCCATGGATTCTGAACCCTCTACCAGATCTGATTACTCATCCCCAAGGGTTGAGTCACCCAAATCTGTCCAATCTCAAGCTGATAGCTTGGTTTCTCCACTTCATTTAATTGCCAGGCAAGCTAATCTCTCCTCGCCTGTCTGAAACATCATTCTGGTCTCTCATAAACCATCCACCAGAAGTCTATATCAGGATAAATGGCAAAGATTCTCCATCTGCTCCCAGGATAACATGATAGACCCATATTCGGCTCCAGTAACTGCGGTGCTTCAATACTTGGCTAAGTTTTTTGATAATGGAGCCTCTGCCTTTACCATATGAGTACATCTAGCAGCAATTTCCACAATGGTATAGGTGGCACCCCTCTTATTTCTTTACGCTTATGCAAGACCTTCCTCAAGGGGACCTCTCATATCAGGCCTCCTGTCAGACAGCCGTGGAACCATGGAACCTCACTTTTTTCCTTCAGTCTTTAAATCACAAACCCTTTGAACCTGCTGTGTGTCCTAAAGTTTTTGTCTTGGAAGTCTTTGTTCTTGGTAGCCATCATGTCTGCCAGAAGGGTCTCAGAGCTGCAGCATTGTGTATCAAGAGGCCCTATCTAGTGTTTCATAAAGACAGAGTTTCACTTTGGATGAATCCAGCCTTCCTCCCCAAAGTTGTTTCTGAATTCTCCATAAACCCAGACCATTGACCTACCAGTGTTCTTTCTGAATTTTGCCAATAGAGGAGAGGATTGCCTTCACTTCTTGGCCGTACATAGGCAACTGAGATTTTACTTAGCCAGGACCAAACCTATCCGTAAATCTGAACAGCTTTTCATCTCTTTTTCTAAGCCCAGAATGGGAGACGCTGTTTCCAAGGTTACATTATCAAAATGGCTAAGGGACTGCATACATTTCATCTATTCCCTCAGTTACGAACCTATGCCAAAAGTTAAAGCTCACTCCACTAGATCTATGGCAACATCTGTAGCTTTCCATTCCAGGACTTCCATGGATGACATCTGCACAGCAGCTACTTGGGCTAAGCCTCATACCTTTATCAATCAGTACAAATTGGACTTGTTCTCCAGAGAGAGAGCTGCCTTCTGCTCAGTGGTACTCAGGAATGTTCTTCCATAAGGGCCGCTCATGGACCTCAAGGTAGCTTGGGATTCTGTCCCATCAGTGATGAATGGAAAGAAGATGAGCAACATCAGATAAAGAAGTTATGTCTTACCATAGCATTCCATCTATGTTGTTCATCTTCTTTCATTCATCACTTCCCACCCTCCTTCCCCCTCCAAAGGCTCTTGGGGATGCTTTGGGTCTAAGTGGTGTCCTAGGGTATTTGCGCAGAAGTGGCCTCACCTTTACTTCTCTTTTTCTAGCAAACTCGATCTGAGGTAACAGGGATAAGGGAATTCTGGGTAGAAACTTAGCTTGAGAGTGTTTTGGCTGGCACGAGTTTGGTAAAAGGGCTGACTCGGTTCCTAGGGCTCGGAACCAAACCCATCAGTGATGAATGAAAGAAGAGGAACAACAGAGATGGAATGTTATGGTAAGACATATACCTTTTTTGGTATATTGGCAAGCTAGAAGAGCATTAATCCCAATGCTTGAATTATTTTGTATGTTTGTATGTATGTCTGTGTGTATATAAGTAGCATATATTTTTTATGGGTCCCATTTGTCTTATCGAAATTACAGTTCCTCAACCTGCAAAACACAGAATCCTTTCTGCCGAAATCCCACTAAGCCGAAAACTGACTTTACAGAATTACACACAACGGAAAATACGTCAATATACAAACTGAAATAGATAAACACACATTCTGTAACAGTTATGCAGGGGGGCAAGCCCCCCTGCACTCCCCATGTGGGAGGCTATGCTTCCCCCACACCCCATTCAAATTATATATTGCACCACGGTGATGGAAAGGATACATCTCCGATGCTTTCTGTACTGTGATCTCCATTGAAAAGCCACAAGAGCAGTTAACATAACTTTAAAATACAAAACTACATCCCTGCAAGATGTATGTATGTGTATATATATATATATATATATATATATATATATATATATGTATATAGATAGATAGATATGTGTGTGTGTGTGTGTGTGTATGTATATATATATATATATATATATATATATATATATATATGTGTGTGTGTGTGTGTGTGTGTATATATATATATATATATATATATATATATATATAGATAGATAGATATAGATATGTGTGTGTTATGTCTACATCCACGTATACATGTATAGCTGCCATCTACTGGAAAATCTGATATTACACTCAGAAAGAGAGGAAACAGTTCATCCCTGTGGACAAAGGGACATTGAATGCCAGCAGAAATTAGCATTGTCCATGGATTTTGCATTCTAAAACCCACAAATTAATCAGTCATCCAATGTCTTGGTAAGTACCTCTCACAGCTGTACTTTCATGGTCGTTGCTACAGTTGTTTTCTGAAGGCACCCTGTAGAAGAATGAAGTAGTTATAAGAAGTACAGTACTTCTAGTCCATGTGCATTTACAATCTT
The DNA here is from genome assembly GCF_019279795.1 of Protopterus annectens. NCBI lineage: Eukaryota > Metazoa > Chordata > Ceratodontiformes > Protopteridae > Protopterus > Protopterus annectens. The sequence continues at coordinate 42,663,559 of NC_056733.1, forward strand.
TTTATAACTTTACATTTTTACATTGGATGATGCACTGTCATCAGAATAAGAAATTTATTTTAGTGTTGCATATCTTTATGACTGCATTTAACTGTGGCATCCAAAGTATTTAATTCCCATGATGCAACTGTGGTAATTTAAATAATTTAATGTACCACTAAAGCATAGAAGCTTGCTTGCATGTCCATACTGAAAATAAGTCATTGCTGGCCCATAGATTAATGAAAGGGAGAACTGTTATTTTGTTTGCCACTCGTGTTTAAGTTTCTCTGACTGTAATCAGCAAACGTATTTGAATTTCCTTACACTTTCAAAGAATAAATTGAAGAGTTTCATTCTGTTTTTCTTCTTTCCACTGCAGGAAAGGGCAACACGTTTGAATGAGTTGACAACTTTACGCAAGAAGATTGAGAATGAGTACTTAACAAGAACAGAACTAGAGGACAAGCTAATGGAAAAGATGCAGGAGTGTCTTACTTTGGACAAAGCAACAAAGTACTCTAATCAACTGATTTATAAATTACGAGCAAAAAAGCGAGAACAGGTACTCGATTGAGAAGACCAGCATTTTATTATTTTAAGGTTAAATCAGAAACAGATGTCTCAGAGATATGCAGTGAAGTATAGACCGGTAAAGTAGAAAACCATTCCTAATGAAATCATATAATTAATATAGAGGATTATGAGCGGGTCACTGATCCTAACTGAATTTATGTGTTTGAGACATGGATGCCAAGAAATTTATCCGAAGAGTAAAGCTGGAGAGGTGTATGTTCGCATTTCGAGAACACATAATAGGTTAAGATCAGAGGCCAGATCATAATTCTGCATAGTACATGAATCTTTATCTGCTCCATGTACTACTAGTTACAGTAAAAAAAAAAAAAAAAAAAAAGAAGAAGAAGGCGGCACCAAGTGTTTTCCAGCTTTCAAAGCCACTTAACAAGCTGTCAGAAAAGATAGTGTAATGTGGTCCCTTATGTTTACACTCACCTTCCATGCTTCTGAATTGTGCAGATTTTCACAGAATGTCCAGATCTTTGCCTCATGTGTTTGGCCTGTTCCTCATAAAGTGTGTGTTTTTTGGACAAATTACTGAGGAATTAATTCATAAAATAATGGTGTATGTTTGAGTATTAGACTTTGTTTCCTTCATAAAATATAGGCAAACAAATATCCTGTTATTCTAGCAACTTTCCTAGAAGTCACAGACACGTAACTGGTAAGGACAGCAAGCAAAAATAATTTTTTTTTTTTTTTGCTGCTGCTGTCATTTGCTAGACTGGTAGAGTTGACCAGCCAGCTCTAGACCCGACCTTAACAACTTAAGCACTTAACATTTGTAAAGATCAGCTGTCACACCACTTTAGTGCTTAACTGATTTCTCTTTTACCAAATATTGAAGTGTACCCGTTACACTAACAACTTTAAAAACTGTTAAATATTTCAGTCTGCCTTTTTGTGTGCCAGCAAGTAGTTTTTGTATAGCATTCAAAGCTGTTCTAGTTTCTTGTCACTGTTCTTTGGTGGTCACTGAGTATGCTCTAGCACATATACATATTTGTGATAGAAGTGTATAACAGGCTTGTTTTTTTCCTGATTTCAGAGCATAATCAACAAGCTCCATGTACTGCAAGCTTGTTATGTATCCTGTGATGTCAGTAAATACAAAACAAGGTTTGTTATGCAACTTTTAGAGCTGTTATGCTCCAGTCTCATGGTAAAGCAGTACTGAGCTATTTTCAGAGTGGATAGCAAAGGGTTGATTTAATTTTGAGATATAAATGAAGTGAATGGTAAAAGTGGTAAAAGAAGCATGGTTAGAATTTGGTGCGGGTGAAGACAGACGGATAGCTGGTAACAGATGGAGGAGAGCAGAGGTATAGTAGAAAAGCAGGAGGAAAGCAAACATGTTATACTAATTCTGGAGATGTACACCTCCAGAGGCAGGATGTTGAGAAGTGTTCTCTTATATGTGTTTTGAATGCCTGTTGGTTTTCAAGAAGCCTGAGAGCATGTGGGAGTGCATTCCACAGGGTAGCTATAGAATTTGCGTATTAGGAGGATCTTGGTGCATTTTGGGCTTTAGTTATGGAGAGGAGGAGTTTATCTTTACAGCAAAAAGGTTTGGTAGGGTGGTAGTGTTGAAGCATGCCTTTTAGTGCTGGATACTTCTCAAGGTAGTATATCAGAGTATGAGTTAGTAGGTGACTAGTGGAGAGGATGTGGGAGTTTAGTTGTTTAAGGCAGAACATTTATGAGTTCTAAAGGGACTATTTGCAGTATAGCTAGCTATTTTATTGCTGCATTGTTCCAACTTTGTTAGTGTGGAAATTTGTAGATTAGTAAAGAGTGGGAAGGCATACAATAGGGTAGGTAGAAGGTAGGCTTTAATCGCAGATCAAATTTCAAGTTGTTATCAGTGGTGACTCCTTAGAGTTTCATGTTAGGGACCTGTTCAGTCAGGGTGTTATTTATGTAATGAAGTGATTTTGGGAGAAAGTTTTAGGTGTGAAAGTTAGTAATTTTTTTTTTTTTTTTTTTGGGGGGGGTTAAGTAGGAGTTGTGAGTTGTCTGGCTAGGATTCTATGGATGTAAATAATTCTTGAGTAATTTCTTGAAGTTTTTGTAGGTTAGAGGCTGTGAAGATGAGTATAGAGTCATTTGCATATTATACAAAAGTAGCATGCTTGGAAGCAGGGTGTAGATAATTTATAAATATGTTAAATAGGAGGTGTCCAAGTGTGGAGCCTTCTGGCACCCCTACACTAACAGGTAGAAATTATGAGTATTCTTGCTGCCATTTGACTACTTGGAGTCTGTTAGGTAGATTTTAAACCAGGACAGGGAGGAGGGTTTTAGTAATAGTTTATGGTAAGAGACATGTCAAATGCTTTTGACTGGTTTAGGAATAAGAAAGGTACTAGGTTTCCAGTATTTCTGCATCTGATGTTGTCTGTTTGCATTCAGTTCAACATTTGGGTTGTCATATCTAACCTCGGCACCTTCTTCCAGAGCTTTGAATCCAAGGCTTTGACTTCCCCCACCAAGAAATCACTCCTACTACCTAAATTACCTTAGATCTTGTTTTCTGCCTGTTCTGTCTAGACATTTTGTCTGAGCACTCTCACTAGTCTTTTCATGACAACAGAAAGTTTTCTTTATATTTTCCTTATCTACTCCTCTCTTTAGTGTTTTTTTGCAGTATTAGTATAATAAAGTATAGTGTTAGGCTTACATACCAGTAATTTAAAGGTTTATTCTCTCTCATATTATTCTGATTTATAGTGTGTTTTCTAGATAGTTCCATAGTTAATATAAACATAGGATAATATAGTATGTGTGTGTGTGTGTGTGTGTGTGTGTGTGTGTGTGTGTGTGTGTGTGTGTGTGTGTATATGTGTTTATTAGCAACAGGACTGTTGGATAGATGTCCTTCAATGTCACTGTTGCAGTATTCCTTACATAAGGGATCTCCTGCAAAAGACAGCCCAACATCTGGCTAGTACACCAAAGCCGTTAGTATTTACAGGTGCCATACGTCACACGTATGTTCCTGGCACAAGGTGTAGGACATAAAGATGACATACAGAAGCAAACACTTCAGAACTTCTTTGCTGCCAGTCCAAATGCTGTTATTGAACGTCTGAATGTCTTTCTTCTGTGATGGTTACCGAGCCATTTTTCAGATAAGTGCTCCACTGGAGTTTTTTTCTTATCTGTCTTTGGTTTCATGTCATCCAGTAAGGGTAATGTCAGTGTGGGAGGCAGATTCCCCATACAGATCATCAAGACCAATGTCTCTTCTGTCTGGGTGCTTCCCATAACCATACGCAGTGTTCTATCTGCCAAGCTTTTCTCCCCAAGTCCCTATATAGTCTCCTCTCCTCCCCTCCCTGTCTATTTAGCTCGAACACCAACATCTTAAGCTGTTCTCTTGGGATGCTGTGGCAGAGTCTTTCTGTCCCAAGAGTCAGCCGTCGGCCAAGAAATAGGCCAAAACACTCAAGTCTAATATGGCTGCCCCAAACATTTCTCTCAAGGCTGATGAAAGCCCAAAAGATCATCCACTTGGAGGCTGGCTTGAATCTGACTTCTCACACGTCCTCGTAGGCTTTACATGTCTGTTGCAGACATTGAGGGGAACCTCAACTGATGATAACCAAGGGGGGTTCTACAGATCTTAGTGAGGGAGGAGATCCTTATTATGCTTATTGAGTGTCGGTCGACAAGGTCTGACCCTCCCAAGGTTTTTCTTGCTGCTGTCCTGCAGAAAAATAAACAGAAAACCAAGCATATTTCCCCTGCAGTTAAGGATCCCCAATGAGAATGGCAGGATTTTACTCAAGGGTTGTTTAATGCTTTAATGGCTTTAAACCCTCATCATGGGGTCTTTGTGCCTGCCCCTCCCTGGTCTTCCACTCCCCTTAAAAAGTCTAGAGAGCTGGATTTTTCTAATGAGGATCAAGATTCTGGGGAAGAGTTGTTAGCCTACTACTCTTTGCAGATCCCTTCTCCCTTGGACTATGGTTCAGAGGAAAAGGATTATGTTAGTGCAGATTCCCCTTTAGTGGAAATCTCCATTAATGACCATTTTTCCCATATGATGGATTTTTTAAGTGGGATTGCTCTCAGGTTTCTGATATTCAGAGGAGGATTATGAGCTCCTACAGATGGAGTAGGTTATGGTTGCCCTCCTGGATACCTTTTCAGCATCTTCTTTAGGCCCTGATTCTCATCCTCCAAGAAGACTCACAGATTTTACAAGGTGCCTGATGACTGTACACTTCTGTATAAATGCCCTTCTGCCGATCCTCCTGTAGTGTCTATCCCCTCTGACAAACTCTCTAAGTATTTGCCCTCTACCAAGCTGCTTCCTTTAGATAAGGATAGTAGGGCCATGGAGAGGCTGGGCAAAAAATTATGTATACTGCTGCATCCCTGTCTTTTAGGGCTATTAACTACCAGACTTGTATGACCAGGTGTGTTTTAGCCCTCCTTTCTCAAAATTTTCAAGTGATTTCTGATCATCTTGATTTTGAGGGAAAGGTTTTGTCCTTTACTTGTTGGGTTCTACCTGTCAAGCTGCCCACCACTCTGTTAAATGCAGTTATGAGGCAGCTGATGCCTCTTCCAGAGAAGCTGCATTTAGTTCTGTTATGAGGTGTTACTGTTTGCTTTGTCTTCAGGCTTTACCTGATGAAATTAAGGCCAAATTATTGGATGCTCCTTTGGATAATAAAAATCTTTTTGGTGCTGCTGCTGGAACTGAACTTTTTAAATCTCTCCTGGATAAGGGCAAAGCCTTGCAGGAGTTGAAACTTATTTTTGTTTCTCCTATTTCAAAGTTTCAGAGGAATTACCCTTTCAAATCTGCTTTTGTTCGCAGACAGTGTCGCCCTCTGCCCAAGGTCAAAAAGGGTTTTAGATGTCTGCCCCCTGCTAAGTCTACAAAGACCACTATTTCCTAGAAACCACCTTTTCAGTACAAGTGAGGTTCCATTTGACAATCTTCTTTCCTTTTTCCTTGGCTAGGTTCCTTTGCCCTTTGTCTTTCCTTGTCCCTTCCAAATTGGTTAAGGATCGCAACAGACTGTTGGATTCTGTTCATCATTCACCAGGGGTAATTAATGGTTTGGAAATCTCCTCCTCAATCTCCTTGAGAATAGCATCCTCTCTTCCCAGAGGTACTTTTTTGTCTTTTAACCCAGGATACCATTCAAGCTGTGCCCCATGCCTAGGAAGGGAGTTTTTTTTTATTCCAGAATGTTTCTGGTTCCCAGGAAGGATGGCACCTGGAGACCAATTCTTGACTGTTTTCAGCTCAACATCTTTCTCAAGGTCTCCTCCTTTTGGATGTTGTCTCTTCAAACCGTATTTCCTCTTCTTCTTCCCTAGACCTTTCTGGTCTCTGTGGATCTCAAGGATGCCTACCTTCATATCCTCATCTGTCTCCTTTTTAGGAAAGTTTTGCATTTGTGTGCTTTGCCCTTTGACCTCTGTACTGCATCAAGGGTATTCACCAAATACGTCGCTCCTGTCATTACATTTTGCAGGATGAGAGGATTTCATATCTTTCCATATCTGGATAATCTTCTCATTCAAGCTTTGTCCCCCAAGGCTGTGCTTCAGGATCTCCAGTTTACTATTTCCCTGTCACGGAGTCTGGGGTTCACCATAAACTTTCAGAAATTAGTCTTGACTACTTCTCAGGATCATGTTTTCCTTTGTTGCAGGATCCAGACCATCCTCATGCTGGCATCTCTGTCTGCCCCCAAGGCCCTGCCTCTTACTGCCTTTTTTGTAGTCTCTTCTTCCTCTGGATTCAATCATGGCCAGGGACTTTCTCAGAGTCCTTGGGTTTATGACTTCCACCACTCCCATGTTCCCTTTGTCCAGGCTGTATATGAAAAAACTTCACTGGTACCTTACGTGAGTGTGGCTTCAACACTGCCACCCTCTGAACTTCCTAGTTCTCTTCCTTCCTTGTCTGAAGTTTGAGCTTCATTGGTGGAGTCATCAGTTTTCTCTCAACCTGGGGCTTCCTTTCCAGTCTCCAGTTCCAACTGAAGAGCTCTTTACAGATGACTCAGACAGGGAGTGGGAAGCTTCCTTCAGCTCTCTTAAGGTTCAGGGTCTCTGGCCTCCTCATCAGAGGTCAGACCACATCAGCATAAAGGAGATGAGGGCTCTGCTTCTAGCTCTTCAGACTTTTCATACCCTCTTTCATCCCAGGCCCCTCAAAGTGTTCACAGATAGTACCCAAGTGATGTGATATGTCAACAAGCAAGGGGGTACAAGGTCCTACCTTCTTTGCAGGTTAGCTGTTCGGGTCTGGGATCTAGCTGTCTAGTACCAAGTGACTATTCAGGCTGTCTATATTCCCTGAGAACACAATGTAGTAGCAGACTCTGTGAGAAGGTTCAGCACATAAGCTTATGAAGGGATGCTTTACAGAGATGTTTTCTTGGACATTGTCCATCTTTGGAGTATTCTGCAGGTAGATTGCCTTGACTCCTCTCTGAACAGACAACAACTTCTTTTCTACTCGAGTCCCACATACTCTGGCTTGGAAAGTGAATACCCTGTCTTTTCCTAGGTAGGGGATGTTTCTGTGCACCTTCCCTCCCCCTTCCCCTACTTCAAAGAGTCTTGCACAAAATCAGGCAGGACTCTCACAAAATCTAACGAGTGACTCCCCTTTGGCCCAAACAGTACTGGTTCTACCTTCTTTCTTACTTGGCTAGAGGCAATCACCACAAGTTACTTAACCTGGTTGGACCTTCTCACACAACACATGGGGTTTGTTATCCACCCTCACTTGTCCACTCTTCAACTTGTGGGTGATGGGGTTTTGAACCACTTCAGGCACCATTTTTCTGAGGACATGCTTCACATCCTGCAGGAAATCATATTTGTGAAAATGGAAAAAGTTTTGTGTCTGGTGCCTCTCTCACCATCAGGACCCCCTATCTGCAGAGGTTCCTCTGGTTCTCTCTTATTTGTGTGCAGAGCTCTATGCTGGGTTGGCATAATCTTCAGTTAAAACTCACCTATCAGAAATTTCTGATTGTCTGCCCTTGAATCCTCTTCTGTCCTCTAGATTTGAAGTCAGTTTCTTACATGTTTTCTTCATGTAAGGCCTCCCAGGAAGCCTATTCCACCTTTCTGGAACCTCAGTTTTGTTCTGGAAAAATTAACTCAGGTTCCTTTGGAGGCTGCTCTTTCAGCTTCTTTACAAAATTGCATTTGGAAAATTGTTCTTTTGGCTCTTACTTTGGCTAAGGGGTTTCTGAACTTCAGGCTGTCATGGCTGTTCCTCCTTTCTTAGTTTTCCACAGGGACAGAGTGTCTCTTCGCACTATTCCTTCTTTTATGCTTAAGGTGATCAGTGAGTTGTCCCTTAATCTTTCTATTCATTTGCCTTCCTTTTTTCCAGCTCTGCAGTCTGCCATTGAGAAGGTTCTGCAGACCTTGGACTTGCAAAGACAGCTTAGATATTATTTTAATAAAACTAATGTTATTCATAAGTCTGAGCAGCTTTTTTTTCCTTTTCATCTCAGGTCTTTGGGTTTAGCTGTTTCTATGCAGACCATCTCTTCCTGGATTTCTAAAGCCATTTCTTTTTCTTATTGTTTTTATGGCAAGTGTCTTTCCTCTTAAGTAAAGACACACTCTGCCAGAGCTTTTGCTTTATTTGGTGATTTTTTCCAAGGGGCTTGATACCATTTCCATCCTTGAGGCTGCTACATGTTGTTCTATCCATTCCTTCATTAAGAATTATGAATTGGATGTTGTTTCCAGGGCTACAGCTGGGTTTGCCAGGGCTATCCTGCATGGTTTTCTCAAGGATTCTTCAGTGTCATCTTACTCCCAGGTTTCCTCTTGAGCTTTTGTACTCTATCTTATGTAAGGAATGCTGCAACAGTGACATGGAAGGACACAGTACAGTTGTGTAAAATCGTACCATAACAGTAGATATCCTTCTCTTCACTTTTGCAGTATTAGCTTCCTCCCACCTCCTCTGCTTTTTGCCTGCTATACTTGCAATTCTGACCGAGGGTTCTCTCTTTTTCCATCTGAATGCACATATTTCTCGTGATCCTTTGGGCTGTTCTATTCCTCCTGGGGCTTTTTAGTTCTGAAGTGTGTACATCTTTATGTCACCTTTATGCCCATACGTGTGGCATACAGCACCTGTAAATACTAAAGGCTATGGTGTTTTGACCGGACATTGTACTTTCCTTGGCAGGAGATGCCTTACATAAAGAATACTGCAACAGTGAAGAGAAAGACATCTGTGGTTATTACAAGATTTTATACAACTGCACTTTTTTCTTAGCCATAGTTTGAATTGCCGTGTTATTATAGAGTTTTTTTCTGAAAATATTTTGCTGTCAGACAAAATTTCAGGATTTAAAAAGTGTTCAGCCTTTGGTCACAACCTCCCTCCTCAAGATTTTCATTACCTGTGGTGTACTGTTTAGGTGCTGCTCATCTACAGGCAAACTGTGGTATTTGTTTCACGTTTGGCTCTAGAGCTATACAAGGTAGGATGGAAAAACTGAATATAAAAGGCTTCCTTCCTGTGCAGATAGGACTTTCTACTCCAACTATGTCTTCCAAACCAAGATCTTCATCTGCTTCTCCCAGCACTAAAAAGAGAAAATAGAAAGAAAAGCAGAAGACTAAAGAAAAACAAGGAGAAGAGGAAAAGTCTTTAGAGAAAAGGTCTGGGCTGAAGAAAAGAAATTAGAAGGGAAAAACCTCGACAAGTTAAGAAAAAGATCCCCAGATCCCACAAGACTGTTGGGTCTGATACTGTAGTTATCAAGGCAGTCAGATCCACCTGTCATTCAGAACTGTCTCACCTTGAGCTACTTTTTGTTCCAATGCTGGTGATCCCCTCAGCTCCATTCACCAGTTCTTCAAGATAATCATCCTTCTAGGCCCTCATTGGTAGCATCATAGTCGAGATTGGTCTGACACATCAGAAATCTCATGGAAATGGATGTTGACTGAATGTTAAGGAAATTTTTGAGGACACATATCCAATTGGGAATCCTCCATGTGCCATTCCCAAAGGGAGGTCCAGATACATACAGGCCTATTGACCCCATCGCATTTTTCTTAGATAGCGGTTTAATATTCAGAATTAATTCCCATGGGTCTGAACAGTTCTGGTGCCCCTTGGTCATATCTGACAGCCCAAGGAACTTTGGCTTCCACTATGTTTCTTACTCTCTCAATTGCAATGCTATCAGATTGATACGAGTCCAAGATCCAAAGCATTAGTGTCAGGGTAGTGCTGACCCTGAGGTTCTTGGAGCCATTACTTCCCCTCAGTGCCACAGCACTCGACAGCTTGGGTTCAAGGTCCTCCTCGGTGCTGACCTCAGTTGGAGCGGAGAGACTTCCTGAGTCAGTTGGCAGGGCAAGTGCTGCCTTGGCTCCACTTGCCATATCAGCTTTTGAGGCTGTGGAAAGGGCTTTGGTTAGATCAAGAAAGGCAGGTGCATGCACTGAGTTCAGATCCATCCAGACACCCAATGGAACCTGTTTCTTACACCTCTCATTCATACTGTCAAGAACATTTAGAACCCATAAGCTTCAAGACTACTTGACACTGAAGTTCCCAGTCTGATTCTGACCTGTCTCCACTAGAACTACAGAAACATGTTCCAAGGAAACAGACATGCGAACAGAAGCACATCAACTCCACTCCTGAGGAGTCACTGAGGACACAGATTTGAATGAGGGGGAAGGATCCCTCAGATCCCACAGTGGAAGACATCAGATTTGGGGACATCCTGGAATTGATGAAGCAGAAAGGGGTTGGTCCACTTAAATACCATCTCCAGATGAATCTGTGTTTCACAAAGCTTTTGGGTCTGGCTCATCTGCATCCTGGGTGGTTCCCTGTCCAGATGTCATCACAGATCTCATAACACAAAGGCTATGGAAGGACTCTGATACTATAGAGCCAGTTCCCCCAAAAATTGTCAGGATTTTAGTAGCCCCAAGTGATAGGAAGCACTGGATAAAAGGGGCCCCAGGAGATGCCATGATAGTAGCAGCATCCATAAAGAAAGCGCTATCCGAGGAGAGTTCTTCTGTCCATACTCCTAACAGAGAGTCAGAGGCGCTGGATAGATTAGGTAAATGGGTTTATACTTCAGTGACCTTTGCTGTCAGAGTGCTGAACTACCTTGTGCACTTGACACCTTTTGAGAGAGACTTGATCAAGGAGATTTCCATGTCTCTCTCTTGGGTAACTTGCTACAGATGTCCAGAAAACAGTGGACACCCAAATGTCTGCCCTACAATCTGCCTCTAATGTAGTCATGTGCCTGCTCTCAAATGCAGCAGATGGTAAAGTAAGATCAGCTAGTACAGGCATTACCATGTATCAACATGCCTGGATGTGGCTATGCGATTTAGAGAAAAGCTTCAAGGGGTCCTTTATTAATGTCTCCTTTGATGGTTTCATTCTTTTTGGACCCAAAGATAAAGAGACACTAAGCAGGAGCAAGTTAGGAAGGTTCTGTCTGCCACAGGAATTTGTTTCTCCATTCCTCAAAGATCTTATTCCAGGAGTAAAATGGGGAGGGGGGGTAAGAAGATGTAGTTCAGGAAATTGCAGAGTTTTCACCATGACACTCCTGAGAACAGAACCCCCCCCCCCCCAATGCAGAGTGGGGGGAGCAGCTCGAATGGACATTACACTAGAGGAAGAGTTAGACCACAGAATCAAGGATCTGAAGTAGGATATTCATTTGTCTGCAACCTGTGGGTTATGGATCCGATATCGGATCCGAACCGGCATAGTTTTCCAGCTATGGATCCAAGCTCTCAGCTCCTCCCCTCACCCATAATGCCCTGCTCTACCCTCATGACCTCAGATCTTGTTTGCCGCGCTGGTAACTAGATGTGGATTTCATAGCTCTCAGCTAAGTGGATTTTTCTTGTTTAAAAATAGAGAATTTTTTCCTTCTTTAACTTTTTTTGTGTGAAAGTTGTAGGTTTCCTATTATTATTGACTGTTTTTAGTTTAATTTATTTTTCAGTAGTAATTTTATTCCCTCCCCTCGCTGGTACGTAGAGTGTGTGTGAGGCCTGTGTGCTTCTTTATTGTTTAAGTTACTTTCTGTAACTTTAGGTTATATTAGAGACTATGGCTGAACAGCCTAAGTCCATATTTTCTAAATGCTCCGAGTGTGGCCATAAGCTCTCACCGGCTGATGGCCACACTCGGTGTGTTAAGTGTCTTGGGGTTGAACACCTCACATCTGGTTGTTCCATTTGTGCAGGGTTCAACCCCAGGGCACTGAGGGAGCGGAGGTCCAAGCTGGTCTTGGCGGGTCTTTTACCGCCGGACTGCTCCGACCTCCACTCCTGCGGCTGCAGTTGTTCCCCCTGTGGCACCCCCTCCTGCTCCTGGGACTCAAACTCCCGCTTCAGGACAGGAGAGGGATGCATCTAAAAGGACGGAGGGAGAAGCACCTGGCGGGCCGAGACCTCTGTTTCGGCCCGCCAGCCAAGGCTTCTCCCGGCTTCACTGTTGGTGCGGTCTCCTCCTTCTCGGCTCCGGTCACCTGTGTGCTTCTCACGGGTCCTGAGGAGGAGGAGACCCGATCTCCGTCGAGGCTATCGAGGAGGCATTCCAGGCCTACCTCGGTAGCCTCGTCGAGATCTACCCATAGCCTTTCGGATGCTGATCTGGACCGGATGATGAGAAGGTTCATCCAGGCCCAGATGCAGATGGGAGTGCTCTTGCCTCCCCCTCTGGGGAGCTCAACACCCTTTTAAGCCTATTGCTCCTTCTCCGACCCGCTTCCGGGTTGAGCAACTGGAGCCGAGCAGCCGGGGGGAGGGCGGAGCCGATAGTACTTGGTACTTCGGATCCGACCCTGCCCTCAGTCGTCGGATCCGATCTCGGAGCCTGGATCCGAGCCGGATCCGGGGATCAGTGCTCGCCGGCGCCGTCTGTGTCGGGCGCACTGTCCGCCGGATCCGAGTGCTTGGCGCGGCTCGATCCACTCTTCGGATCGAGGGGAGCCGATTGTCGGATCCTTTGGTGGTCGGCTCCCTTCGGCTTTGATGTAGTGGAGAGGGCTCTGTTGAGGGTCTCGGACCCCGGCACTTGCCGGCTCCGTCCGCTCCCTCTGCACTGGGCCAGGCTTCCACCATCCGGCCCCTGGGACAGCCCGTTTCTGTGCCCCAAGTTGCTCCCATGGAGCAAATTGCTGCTGCGAGGACTCCTCTGACAGCCCCCAGAGGATGCTCCGCAAGCATACGTAAAGGAGGCACATTGACTCCCTGAGTCTCTCACTGAAGACACGGACTTGGAGGAAGGGAAGGCTCCCCACGGTCACCCCGAGGATGTCTCCTTGGAGACATCATGGAAATGCTCCGTATAGGGGGTGGTCTGCCCCAAGTCTTCCTCGGACGAGTCCGTGTTCTTGGAGGCATTGAAGCGGGCCCGTCTACCTCTTGGGTGTCCCCCTGCCGACCCCTGGTGGACCTTATTACCACCAGGGCGTGGAAGGAACCGGACACCGTGGAGCCAATTCCCAAAAGACCTGATAGAATCCTTAGCCCGCCTTCTGACAGGACCCATTGGAGTAAGGGGCCTCCTGTAGATGCCATGTTGATGGCGGCGGCCACAAAGAGGGAACTGGCTCAGGAGAGTCCCTCAGTCCACCCACCGAGCAAGGAGTCTCGGATGATGGACCGCTTGGGGAAGCGGATGTTCAGTTCGGCGACCTTCTCGGTAAGGCGCTGAACTATTTGGCACATGTTATTCGGATGCAGCGAGACCTTATTAAAGCGCTGCATCCCCTGAGTCCATTTCGGAGGAGGACAGAGCTCTGCACTCCACCAAAATGGCCACTCTTAGGTCAGTCACAAATACTTCTATCGGCTACTCTCCCATGCTACGGAGGCGCCGCTGGAGCTGCGGGACAGGACTGGTCACTGGGCGTCAGGCCTGGCTCCGCCACTCTTTTTCTGAGCCCTTCAAGGCGTCGTTTGAAACGCCCCTTTGATGGTTCTGCTCTGTTTGGCAAGACCGTTCGAGGCGTTGACCCAGGCGAGAAGGACGGAAGACGCTGTCTGCCGTCGGAATCCGCTTCTCTGCACCCCAGAGGCCCTATTCTAGGAACCAAAAGGGTCAGAAGAAGATGTGGTTCGGAAGTCGCAGCAGTCCCAGCCTGCTCCGGACAACCAGTCCTTCCGTGGCAGAGGAGGACAGGGAGGACGCCGCCCTAGAGGCAGAGGGGCTCCCAGAAACTTCGGGTCCAGGGAACCTTTCTCTGAGCGGCCAGCGCAGCAACCCTGAGGGTTGCCCGACTGCTCTACTCTGGAGGCAGTCGGGGCGTTCGGGGCACCTAGCGGCATGGGAGTCCATAACATCGGACCGCTGGGTTCTCCAAATCATATCCAGGGATATCGCATTCCTTTCCTTCACCTTCCAAAGTTGAAGTCCCTCCCAGGCGTACCACCCGGTCAAAGGGAGGCCGCTTTGGCAGAAATTGGCCATCTGCTAGAGAAAAGAGCCATCCAGCCCGTTCCCCAGACCAGATCGGATCAGGGTTCTACTCCAGGTTCTTTTAATGCCAAAAGGCGGGGAACTAAGACCAATCCTAGACCTCTCTCTCTTGAACCTGGCAGTCCCCAAAGAAAAATTCGAATGGTCACTCTACAATCTATTCTCCCCTTCTGGGAGAAGGCCACTGGATGTGCTCGATAGATCTCAAGGACGTACTACCACATCCTAATGGACAGGCGCTCCAGGAGGTTTCTCCGCTTCGGCTGGGAGCCAGTCACTACCAGTTCGGGTCCTTCCCTTTGGTCTCACCACAGCCCCCAGGGTGTTTACCAAAGTACTAGCAGTGGTAGCGGCCCACCTGAGGCTTCAGGGGTGCAGGTCTTTCCCTACCTGGACGACTGGCTCCTTACGCCCCAACAAGGCATCTACTTCTCTCGCGAGACTCCTTTCTCCATCTTGCTCCATTTCTGGGCATCACAATAAATACAAACAAGTCCAACCTGGCACCCACTCAGCTCTTAGATTTCATAGGGGCCAGACTAGACACAAGGAGTTCTGAGCCTTCCTCACTGCGGACAGAGTTCTAAATCTGCAGCTCAGGTGCGGGCCATTCTCCATTCATGTTCTGTTCCAGCGGAGTTGGTCCTGAGGGCTCTAGGGTCCATGGCTTCGATAGCACTTCTTCCTCTTGCCAGGCTCAATATCGCATTCTACAGTGGGCGCTCTTAGTACAGTGGTCATACCTTGCTCTCCCATGCATCATCCCATAGCGATCAGCAAGGCTTGCAAGCGGTCCCTCTTGTGGTGGCTCCACTCCCGGATCTCCACGAGGTCGCCCATTTTGTGCTTCTCCCCTCTCGCCACGGTGACCACGGACGCCTCCGCCTCGGGTGGGGGCACTTATGGGCGGACAGTCCAAGGCACGTGGAGCGATTCAGAGACCTTACTGCATATCAATGTTCTAGAGATGAGAGCAGTGCTCTTAGCGTTGCTAGCACTTCAGGACTTTCTTCCCTTGGGAACAATTGCGATTCAATCGGACAATATGTCTGTTGTCTGGTACATCAACAAGCAAGGGGAACAAGGTCTTACCCTCTTTGTCGAGAGGCCATGAGAGTTTGGGAATGGGCAACCTCCACCAATCGCTTTCTCATAGCAACGCACATTCCGGTCGGTCCAACATCCTAGCGGACAAGCTCAGTCGCACCATTCTGACCCCTTACGGTGGTCTCTCAATTGTCAAGTAGCGGAGCATATTCGCACGGTGGGGAACCCTTCATGCGATCTTTTGCTTCTCCCTCAAACACCAAGTCGACAGTTTTTCGCTCTAATACCTCCTCCGGAGGTACCCCAAGAGAGCTCTGGTGCATGCTTGGCCACCCGGTCTTCTGTATGCCTATCCACCCTTGCCTCTGATGCTGCAAGTTCTTCAGAAAGCCTCTCGGGTGGGTTGCAGAATGATTCTCATTGCTCCATTCTGGCCTCGACAGATCTGGTTCCCCTTCCTAAGGTCTCACTCGGTGAATCCTCCTTGGATTCTAGATCCCATTCGGATCTGATATCCCATCCATCCTGCATTCCTCCTCCGAACCTGGACAACCTGAAGCTGACCGCTTGGCTGCTCCAGTTCCACTCTTGATAAGGACTCCCGGTATTTCTTCTCCGGTAAAGGCTATTTTGGTGGCGGCTCATAAACCATCCACTAGAAAGGTTAACCGAAGCAAATGGAAACATTTCTGTGTGTGGGCGGAGCGGCAAGGCCTAGATCCCTTCACGGTTCCTCTCCCTGTAGTGCTTGATTATCTAACCTCTCTCTTTAATGATGGTGCCAGCAGTTCCACAGTCAAAGTTCAACTGGCGGCAATTTCTCACTATCACACTGGTCAAGAGTCTAATCCTCTTATGTCAGCCAAATTGTGCAAAACTTTTCTTAAGGGTACTTTCCTTCTCAGGCCCCCTATAAAGCAAGCAGTTCCTCCTTGGGACCTTTCTTTGGTCCTACAGGCCTTGACCGCTCCCCTTCGAGCCAGCGGCTACAGTGGATCTCAAATTCTTGTCTTACAAGACAGCCTTTTGGTAGCCATTACATCAGCCAAGAGAGTTTCTGAACTTCAAGCTTTATCAGCTAAACCTCCTTACTTGGTTTTTATCCGGACCGTGTCTCCCTCAGGACCAACCCGTCCTTCCTTCCTAAAATCGCTTCTGAAGCAAACATCAATCAATCCATTAACCTCCTGTTTTCTTCCTAAGTATGAAAACAAAGGTGAATATAGGCTACACTCACTAGATGTTCACAGGCAACTAAGATTTTATCTCAACAGGACAGCTGGTCATAGGCAATCCGACCAGCTGTTTATTTCCTTTGCAAAATTCAATTTGGGCAAGCCAATTTCTAAAGTTTCTCTGTCCCGCTGGATTTCACAGTGCATTTTATTGGCTTATCAAGCGTCAGGAAGGCCCGCACGGAGGTGTTCATGCCCATTCAACCCGGTCAGTATCTACCTCGGCAGCCTTCAAGGCTAGGATTCCTCTAGATGATATTTGTGCAGCAGCCACGTGGGCTTCATCTCATACATTTATTTCTCACTATAAGTTGGATCTTGCATCTAGGGGTAGAGCATCTTTTGGCTCCGGTGCTCGGAATATCCTTCCATGATGGCCGCCCAAGATTCAGGTAGCTGGGGACTCTGTCCCACAGGTTGCAGACAAATGAATATCCTACTTCAGATTTAGAAGTTATGTACTCACCATAACGTTCCATCTGAGTAGGTGTATTCATTTGTCTGCAACCATCCCCCTCCTATCCCCTGGCCTTTCAGTTTCCTGCATATTACTTGTTACCCTTTTGAGGGTATTGTTGCTTTGGCAAACTCGATCTGAGGTCATGAGGGTAGAGCAGGGCATTATGGGTGAGGGGAGGAGCTGAGAGCTTGGATCCATAGCTGGAAAACTATGCCGGTTCGGATCCGATATCGGATCCATAACCCACAGGTTGCAGACAAATGAATACACCTACTCAGATGGAACGTTATGGTGAGTACATAACTTCTAATTTCCATGGTCCCGTCACCGAGAAAACCAACCAGTGCCCCTGAGGAGTTACCTGGCTGTCGCACTCTCAAGGCAGTTGGCTGGGGAGTTTAACCTTGTACCCACAAACCTGGCAAAACATTACTTCAGATTCCTGGATGTTAAGGATAATCACCAGAGGCTGTATGTTCGCTTTTTCTGTCCTCCAAAGAAGAGATTAAAGATTCCTTATATTCTACCCAATCTTTTGGAATCTTCAGCAACAGAAGTTTCAGAGTTAGTTGGAAAAAAAAGAATCATTCAACAGGTTCCTCAAGACCAGTTAGAATCCAGTGTCTATTCTTGGTTCCTTTTAGTTCCAAAGAAGACAAGTCAATATTGGACCTCAGCCACCTCAACCAGTTTG
Source organism: Protopterus annectens (assembly GCF_019279795.1). Taxonomy (NCBI): domain Eukaryota; kingdom Metazoa; phylum Chordata; order Ceratodontiformes; family Protopteridae; genus Protopterus; species Protopterus annectens. The sequence goes on from NC_056733.1 coordinate 42,681,045, forward strand.
TCAAACTAAAGTAGTTTTGGATGGTCATGGTACAGTCCATACTACCTCTATTGAGGAAGGATGATTGGATGTGCTGCATAGATCTCCAAGATGTCTACTACCATATGAAGGTTCAAAGGCAATACAGGAGATTTCTCCATATCCAACTGGGAGACGGTCATTACCAATTCAGAGCATTGCCATTCAATCCCACCACAGCCCCCCCAGGTGTTCACCAAGTCTACTGCTACAACATCAAGCATTACTACACTGTCTTGCAGACCAGTTAGGGATACCAATCAATCATGTGAAAAACCATCTGTCCCCTACTCAGCAGATAGAATTCATAGTATGTCATATCAACACAATTCAACAAGTTACCAAATTCCAAACAGCAAAAGAACTGCCATGTGGCTTCTCAGGCAGTTCAGCATCTGCATCCACAAGCAAGATTGCTTTTTCATTTAGTAGGTCTGATAGCCTTTACCATCACTTTAGTTCCACTGACAAGATATCACATAAGAGTGTTACAGTGGACTATCTTTGTCCAGTGGTCACAGAGTCTTCATCCCCTCCATGCTAGTATTCATTTCAGTGAAATATGCTGAAACTGTATAAGGTGATGGATAATCTCTCCATCAGTTGCAGAAGGGAGACCCTTTTTGTCCACCAGTGCCACAGGCCATAGTAACCATGGATGCTTCCTTTCTAGGGTGGAGGGGGTGCATGTCAAGGGGAAGATGGTTAGATTTACTTGATCACCTACAGATGCCAAACTTCACATCACCATCTTGGAGATGAGTATGGTCCTTCTAGCATTGCAGACTTTTCAAGACTATCTACAAAATGGTGTGATATCCATCCAGACAGGCAATGTGTCATTGGTATGGCACCTCAACAAACAAGAGGGAACAAAATTATATCCACTTTGCTGAGAGTCCATGTGAGTCTTGAAATGGGCGATGTCTTCCCAACATTTTTTGATAGCAACACACATTCCCAGGACATCAAATGTACTAACAGACAAATTGAGCAGGTTAATCCTATTGCCTCACTAGTGGGCTCTCAGACAGACAATGCCAACAGAGATTTTCAGGAGCTGGTGCTAACCCTGCTGTGACCCCTTTGCTTCCTTGCAGTTACTTTGCCCTCCTATCTCCACAGTGATAGTCGTCAGGAGATGCTGTAGTCTCCACTTCACCCCCGAGTTTCATCCATGCATTCCCACCAATACCTCCACTGACAAAATTCATATAGAAGGCCATGAGGTGCAAAACCAAGGTGATCCTCATTATCCTGTTCTTCCCCTTCCTTTGGACTCATTTGCTGCACTCGCCCTGGGTGCTATATCCCACTCCAGATCTTCTGAGTCACCCATCCAGGATGCTACTACCAGATCTGCAAGCCCTAAAGTTAACCACATGGTTTCTGCAAGTTTAATGATATTCAGAGATACCAGGCTGTCTTCTCCAGTAGTTCACATATTTGTTTCTTCTCAAAAGCAATCAACCAAAAATTGAGAAGATTTCCTATTTGGGCCTTATCAAAAGGACTGGACCCCTTTTCTGTCCCCCTCCCATCGATATTGGAATTTCTTTCAGAACCTTTTCACCAAGGATCTAATTTTTCTAGCATCAGAGTTCAAATGGCTGCTATTTCAAGTTTTCACATAGGCCATAATGATCCCTCCATTGCTTGTCATAGAATATATAAAGCTTTCCTTAAAGGAATTTTTGGCTGAGGCCTTCAATTTGAGACCCAGTCCCCTGTGGGATGTCACAGTTTTACTTCAGTCATTAACTCAGAAACCCATTGAACCAGCAGCATCAGCTGACCTTGAGTACCTTTCTTAGAAAACTGTTTTCATAATTGCCATTACATTTGGTAAACAAATTTCTGAATAGCAAGTGCTGTCATGCAAGGCATCTTTTCTCATTTTCCAGAAAGATACAGTGTCACTGAGAACAAATCCTACCTTTCTCCCAGAGGTTTCATCTGAAGCAAATTTGAATCAGTCAGTTGCTGTACCAGTTTTTTCCCCAGTTTCTCTAAAACAAGTGAACATATTATTTATACCTTAGATGTTCACAGATGTATCAGATTGTACTTACAATGTATCAAAGATATTTTAAAAAAAATCAGATCAATTGTCTGTCTCCCTTTCCAAAGCAAAATTGGGAAATCAGGTGTCGAAAGTTAGACTGCATTTATTTTGTGTATAGAACTCAAGGTTTGTCTCTGCACTCAAAACCAAAAGCTCATTCTACTACAGGAATTGATACCTCTACAGATTTCATAAAAAGAGCTCCCATTGATGACATTTGTGCAGCACCAGCTTCGTCAATGGTTCATACATTTATATCTCATTATAAATTGTATGTGCAGTCTATAGCTTGCACATTCTTTGGCCCAACCATTCTCAAGAATGTCCTTCCTTGGTACCTCCCTTTAGGCAAATGAATCTGTCCCAAGCATTGAACTTGATGAAAATAGACAAAATTAGGTACAAAAGTTATGTACTTACCCTAGTTCTTAGAATACTTTCTGCTACTTTATGAATATAATATTCTGTATGCCTGTTATTGTCCTTAAGAATCTGTGTCCAAAACCCCCCTCTGTCCTTAGTTCTTTAATTTCCCCCATGTTTCATCATCATCATCCCTTTCCACTTTGAATTATACCTTCCTTCTTATATTATGTTTATGTGCCTTAATTGTGCAGCTCTAAAATACCCTTCCAAGTCAGGTAGTCCTGAAACACCTTGTTCTTTTGGAAGTATCAACTTATCCCACTTGACCTTTGACTCCATCCTTTCCCAGATAAATTCCTTCAACTCTTTATTAATTATTGTCCACAATTTCTCCTCTGGTAGATAAAATATGCCTGACATGTATATAAAACTAAAGGGACTAAAAGCATTTTCACTGCTTGTATCTTGCTATCCACATTCATAAAAAAGAGCTTCCAGTTTCTCAATTTTTGTAGTATCTTTTGTTTAGTCTGTTCCCACATATCATTAGCCGCCGTAATGGAAGCCTTTTTAATCCATACTCCTAAATACTTAATTTTATCATGGCTCCAGAAATATGAGTATTGCTGAACCAGTTTATGTGTGGGTATATAATTTACAGTTATAGCCTTTGTTTTCTCATCATTCATTTTATATCCTATAAAGACCTGAAACTGTCTCAAAATGTTCCACAACACTGAGATGTCCTTTTCTGGTTTTATGGGGTACAAACTAATATTGTCTGAAAAAAAAACTTTTCTTGATCACCATACTAATTATATCCTTGAAATTTTGAGTCCCATATTTTCTTTCCCAATGGCTCTAAATATAAAGCAACTATTAAAGGGGAAAGAGTACACCCCTGCTGAGTCTCCATTTATCCCTATGAAATTTCTCTTATGAGTAACCTTAGATCAAGATACATATTTTTTGATTTGCTTCACTGTCTGAATAACTTCATTTATATTTTGCTCAACTGACCTTTTCCAGTTTTTAGTTATAGCTTTTTTAGCTGACAACACTAAAAAAAAGCTCTGGCATATTGTTTCCATGTGAAATTCTCTATATCCAGCTTAGGTAAAAGTCATTCTCCCTTTTTCTCCCTCTGACATCTGCAACAGCCCTCTCCTACATCTGGGGACATTTTTTGAATTCTGTCTTTAGCATAGAAATAGGGTCTATGTTATAAGAATGAAAATCAATGTCTTGAATGCTCACATGAGCGAATATTTAAAATCTCGAAATCGCCATTGTGGGGGGCTGTACCCCCCACTAAATATATATTCCAACTCCGAGATTGCACTACAGCGAGGAAAGGACAAATATTCCGATCTTCACTATAGTGCGAAAAAAAAAATAACAAACTTGAGTTTTTAAATATTCGCTCATGCAAGCGTTCAAGAGCTTGATCTTTTGTTCTTATGACATAGACCCTAGAGGTACCCTTGGAGACATTTCCATACGAATATTTCTAAATCTTCTTGCCTTTCAGATGTCGAACCTGTTATCCTTCTTTTTTCAAACCAGTTTCCTCCTTTTGTTCCTTACCTTTTAGCTGTTGCCGCTGTTTTCATTTCTGTTGTTCTCTGTTGCTAACACTTTAGAAATTCTGCTTATTAATTTTTTTATTGTTTTCTTCTGATTGTCTTGCCTATACCATTATTACTATAAAGTCAGATCTGATGTTGTCGTTTCTGTCTGTTCTTCAACCAGTGGGTATCGGATCCAACCTCCTATCCAACTTCGGCCTTTTTTTTCAGACTTAAGATGCATAGCTCAGGTTTCTCCCATTAACCATAATCCCCTGGTGTTACTGCAGACCTCGTTTGCTGCTCTTTGCATTCAGACATGGGTTTGTTGGCTTAGGCTCTCAGATAAATTTGAACTTTGCTCTTAGTCATAGCTTTCTTCTGACCTTTGTTGACTGTTATTATACTCTTCTTATTTCTTCTGCTTCTTCCCCTTCCAAAAAAAAGTATATATTCTTTTCTGCATGTTTATTTCAGCAATGCTACCACCTTCACACTCTGTATATTAGTGTTGTAGTAGTTATGTTAATTGTTCCTGTACCCTCATTTTGGACATGATATTTTCTATTTACCATTGCTGGTATTTTTCTTTCTTTCCACTGTGTGGATATTTCTGTTAGTTGTTTTTTTTTCTGTAACATTGTTTTCTTTGTTTTTCCACCATGGCTGATAAAATAAATAAAAAAAATGTGTATCTTGTGGACATAAGATGCCAAATTCTGATCTGCATACTAAATGTTTGTATTGATTGGCAGCAGCTCATATGGAGGAACATTGTGACATCTGTACTGACTTTAACCATCAGCCAATGGTAAAGCAAAGAGCATCATAATAAACTTGTGCTAAAAGGTCTCATCCCCCATTCTGCTACTTCATCTGCTTCTGGAGCTTCCTTGTCTGAGAAGTAGCCCTCAGCAAGCACAAAGGGGACAAGGGTGAAAAACCAAAAAAGAAGACTAAGGAAGCAATCCCCTGACCACGTTCCTTCTTTGACTCCTACTTCTGCTCTATCAGCAAAGATTATTTAGGCTTTGGATCTGAATGCTTCTTCAGATCCATCCTTTGTCTATCTGTCCCAGAACTCCCTCTCATAGGAAGCCAAGATTTTCCCCAGATCCTGTTTCTCCCAGGTTACATTCTCCCTTCTTGTAGCAGACACCAACCCAAAAGGATTCTAGACCTCATTTCTCATCTTTTTCCTGTAGGTCTACTAGAAGTTTGTCTGAGGCTGACGTGGATTGAATGATGAAGAAATTCCTCAGGACTCTAATGGCATTCTTGCTCTGTCTCCCATCGTACCCATGAGCTTTGGACCTTCTCCTGTACCTATTACTGCTTCTACTCCAGGTATCCTTTGGTTTCAGAAGCCTTGGAGTTAAGATTTCCAGGATTGTCAACTCCATTGTCTTCTCTGATCCAGGTGGCCCTAATTTTGTTGGAGCCGAAGCTTTGGCTCCAAGTCGGGGGGTAGCTGTTTGACTCTGAAATTTTCAGACCTTTCTCTTCCCCTAACACCTTCTGCATTGAAGATCTCAGCTTCAACTTCTTTTTCAAGACAGGACCAGGGAGATACTCTTGGCTACCCTGGTGCAGTAGCTTTGGCTCCTAGTGGGGTGGTTTTATATTCTCCTTTGTCTTCTGCGTTTGAGGCAGTAGAGAGAACCCTACCAAATCAGGAGTTTGGACATCCATGCCCCCTCAGTTCCAACTATTCTACAGCTGTCAGCCCTGGGTTCTGAGCCTGCTCATTCTATTCCATCTTGGCAACAGGTCCATACTAGTCTTGAGACAGTCCTCATCTAAGACTCCTCTCAGACTTCGGATCCTTCCTTGGAACATCCCCTGTGGAAGCTGCTCTGAAGCTTAAGTGTAAGAGGATACAAATTTTGATAAACAGTTGGAGACCCTCATATCACACCTTGAGGATATCCCCTTCAGGGAAATTCTCAAACTTTTGAGACAGAAAGTAGACTGGTATTCTAAAGCCACTTCTGGGAAAACTCTATTTTCAACCCTCCCAGAGGACTTTTTTCTAGAAACCAGAAAGGGGATAAGAAAATGTGATTCCATAAGTCCCAAGGGTTTTCCCAAAACTGTTCTGGAGATAGATTCCCCCTGAGACAGACAGGTATTCTAATGGCAAATGTCACCCTCTTGGCAAAGGAGATCCTATGAATCAAGGCTTTAGAGGTCCTTTCACTGAAAAGCCTTATCATTGCTCCTGAACAGTTTCCCAAATGCAGCTCTCTGGAGGCAGTCGGGGGGGGGGGGGTACTTATCTCTTCACCCGGAGGCCTGGACATCCATCACTGAAGATGTCTGGGTGCAGACAGTCATCACCAGAGGCTATTATATTCCTTTTATTTATTCACCCCAACATCAAAGAACCCCCTCCCCCAGTGTTTACCCTCTCAAAGAAAAGCAGCAGCACTGGAAATCAGAAAACTGCTAACAGAAAGAGTCTTCCAAAAGGTCTCACCAGACCAGCAAGGATTTAGAACTTATTTAAGATTTTTTTTAGTGTCAAAAAAGAAAAGGAACCTCAGGCCAGTCCTGGCTCTCAGTTATCTAAATCTGTTTGTCAAACACTTGAAGTTCAGAATTGTCAAGGTGCAGTTCATCTTGCCTCTCCTGCAGAAAGATAATTGTGTGTTCTTGATAGACTTTCAGGATGCGTACTGTCGCATTGAAATAAACAGGTGATCCAGAAGGTTTTCCACTTCCGGCTGAAAGCCAGTAATTTCCATTTCAGGGCCCTGCCCTTTGGCCTTTCCATAGCCCTCCTGGGTGTTCAAATGCATGGCAGTGGTTGCAGTGCATCTCATACTGCTGTGGTTCCAGATGTTTCCCTATCTGGTTGATTGGGTTCTCACCACTCCTACCTGGCATCTCCTAGTCCAGGTCAGGGATTATCCCCATCAACTTTGCCTCAGACTAGGCATTACAGTGAATTATAACAAATCTCATCTCTCCCCAACACCAGCCCTGGAGTTCATAGGTGAACATTTGGGCACTATTTCTCAGATAGCAAAACTAACACAGACCAGATTATTCACTCCATGAAATCAAGCTTTACAATTCCTCTCCCTTCTAATCCCTCCAACTATAGTAGTCCTACAGATTCTAGGATCAATGGAAACTTCCATGACCTTACTCCCCCTGGCGAGATTCTGTATGAGGGTGTTACAATGGATGCTTGTAGTCCAGTGGTCCAGCACACGTCAACCCATATCCTTTACAATGTGCCTTACCAACATCTACGGAGAATGTGTAACTTGGTGGATACAGTTTTTGGAAGTGTCCCAAGGCCATCCCTTTGCCCCTCCCTTTCCCAAAGCCACAGTAACCATGAGCACTTCCCAACTGGGAAGGGGGCATTACATGGAAGAAGACGGCCCAAGGTACACGGTCTCCTTCAAAGCCCAGTCTTCACATCAGTGTCCTAGAGATGAGGGCAGTCCTACTAGCATTGCAGACCTTTCAGGATGTCCTCCCTCTGGGGTGATCTCTATCCAGATGGATAACACGTTGGTGGTCTAGTACAATGGAGGAGGGGGGACATGCTCCTAACCCTTGTATTGAGAAGTGATGAGACTGTGTCAGTGGGCAATATCTTCCTACCACTTTCTAATAACAACACACATACTGGCATACAAGCGGAAAGGTTAAGCAGTTCTTTTCTACTACCTCAGGAGTGTCTCTCAATCTAAAAATGGTGAAGCTGATATTTCATCTGTGGGGACAACTATGCTGCAATCTTCTTGTCTCTCCCATCAATTCCTAATGCAGCAGGTGTTTTGCCTGTGCCCTGCAGAGAGAGAACATCACCGAGAAATGCTTTGATCCACTATTGGCCCTCCATTCTTCTGTATGCATATTCACCAACTTCATTAATACCGAAATACCTACAGAAAGCAAGACAATGGAAGAGCAAGGTCATCCTTATTGCCCCTTTCTGGCCTCTTTTGACACACCCTCCTTGGTTGGTGGATCCAGATCCAGATATTGTCTCATCTTTTCAAGATGCCTCATCCGGATATTCGAGCCCTCAAATTGACCTAATGGTTTCCCACCTCCAGTGATGGCTAGACAGTCCAGACTTTCCTCTCAGGTGGTATATATTATCATGTCACCTCAAAAAACTTCAGCAAGGAAAAACTGAAATAACAAATAGAATATATTTCAACATGTTGTTGTAATCATATATAAACAGCATGCTTCCTTACGGCTACTCCCAAAAGATAGCTTTCTGTATACACACCTGTTTGATTGTGATGAAAGTGAAAAAAAGATGTAGACAGTACTGTATTCTAACCTGTTGCTGCAAGACACTGCCCTAGACAAGCTTTAGAGACCCTCTGTGCAAACATCTGAGGTTTGTTTGTGGGGAAAGTGAAAGTAGTAATGACCACAATGTCCCCAGCCCCCACACAAACTATACTGACCTCTTCTACACACGTCCAAGGTTAAACTGTGATGGAAATGAAAGAAATAATGACCACACTGTCCCCAGGCCTCCATACAAGCTGCAGCAATCTTTTGTGCATAACTTTCAAAAAGGCTGGTTTTAGATTAGTTGGGGTACACGGCAGAGGTCATTATTAAGCCTGTGTCAAAATACTGTTATACAGTCTTGGGTTTGCAGGCTCCCAGACCCCATAAGATGTTAGTGTATATATTTCCTGTGATGGTTCTCAGACCACCTATCAAGGTTCCCCACCCCTCCTTGGGATCTTACTGTGCTACTGCAGGCATTAACTCAGTTTACTTTTGAATCTGCAGCCAAAGTGCATATTCAGATACTGTCAGCTTTTCTTACTTTGAAAATACAAAATAGATGTTACTCATCTACTATATGCTTTAAATATCTAGTATTTCTAACTGTAGTGTGGCATTATAGTTTAGAGGTTAAGGCCATACACTGATAGTGAGCTTCATTTTGTAGGAACAAGTTTGATTCCCTCCATCCCTTTATAATTTATAATCAGCTTCCAAGAGACATTTTGACCCTTTTTCTGCTCCTGTTTCAGCAGTGTTAGATTTTCTTGCTTCAGTATTTCATGATGGAGCTAGTTACTCCATGATAAGAGTACAGTTAGCTGTGATATCCAGTTTCCATATTAGTGAGAATCATTACTCTTGGGCTTGTCTTAAGTGGTACAAATAAAAAAAAACACCCTGGGCTAAAATGCAAACTGAAAATATTTGATATAAAAAGTAGTGCAGAAAAAAACAATCTTCCTCAAAATGGCCAAAAACAGTTTATTAAAGGTTTAGCACTTTTGTCGCACTATCCACACAACCTGGGACTTCTTCAGAACAATACCACAGTGAATGCCAAATCATTATAAAGGGAAAAGCAATACATTAACCAAATTAACACAAATTAAATGCCAATATGACTTTTAAAACAATAGTATATAATACAATAACTATGCAAATATATCTTGCACTAGGTTTAAAATGTTATAACAAATTGTTTACAAGCAAATTCATAGTACAATTTAACTACCCTAAAATAATTAACATTGTAAACATGTAATTTTAAAACCTTTTTATAAAGTACCAACTTTCTTCTTCAGAACAGGAATAATAGACAAATTTTCGTTAATACCGGGGGGGGGGCTTGTGGCATTTAACCTAAGTTGCCACTGTAACTCTCTAATCTCTAAATAGAGTTGGGGTAACCACTCTCTATGCAGTGTATGTTTTTAGAGAGGGGTTACCCCCAACCCTATTTAACCAAAATTATTGAGGAAATGACAACAGGATGGGGAGCTGAATATAAACCACTTTTAAGGGACAATAACCCCTTGATTCCCCTCAAAATAAGTCTAGGGGACACTCGAGGTTATAATAGAAGTATGGTAATACCTTTTGGTTCAGGTGCTTGTGACATCAGAGATATTATTATTAAGAACTGGACCATTTTTAAAGGGAACCCTGATGTTACTGAAATAATAGGTCCAGTTCCCTTTTTTGTATATAAAGCCGGAAAAAGTCTTAAATGGTTATTTGAACATGTTATGTTTAATCCTCAATTTCCACTGAGAGGCACGACTAGATGTGGTACATGTAAGCAGTGCCCTTATATCTTAGATACAGTTTTACAAGGTGTACTGTTTAGTTTAACATTAAAGAAGGGCAATTGTAACACCAGAGGTATTATATCCATTGCAGTTTGTGACACCTGTGGATGTTTTTATATAGGAAAAAACTGAGAGACAATTGAAAAAGAGAATTTATGACCATTTATGTGCTATTTCTAAAACCAATTTTAATAATTCTTTTTACAATATAGTTTAGAATGTCAAGGTTTTAGTAAATTCAGATTTGGCATTTTAGAAATAGTGCCTTTTAATCCAAGGGGATGGTGGTGGGAATTATATTTAGAGATTAGAGAGTTACAGTGGCAATTTAGGTTAAATGCTACAAGTCCCCCAGGTATTAACACAAATTTGTCTATTGTTTCTATTTTGAAGAAGAAAGCTGGTACTTTATAAAAAGGTTTTAAAATTACATGTTTAAAATTTAGTAGGTAACTTTTTACTATGGATTTGCTTGTAAATAATTTGTTACAAACAGTGCAAGTAAATTTGTATAGTTTTTGTATTACGTACTGTTGTTTCAAATGTGGTACTGGCATTTAATTTGTATTCATTTGGTTAATTAATTAATTAATTAATTAATTAATTAATTAATTAATTAATTGCCTTTTCCCTTTATAATGATTTAGTAGTCACTGTGGTATTGTTCTGAAGAATTCCCAGATTGTGTAGTTAGTGGGACGAAAGCGCTAAACCTTTAATAAATTGTTTTTGACCATTTTGAGGAAGGTTGTTTTTTTCCACACTATATTTTATATCAACTGTTTTCAGTTTGCATTTTAGCCCAGGATGACTTTTTATTATTTTATTAGTTTGTTTATTTAGCTACCTGGTCTCCGCTGCTTTCTTTTTAGTTTGTCATAAGTTGTGTAAATCCTTCCTCAGAGTGGATATAAAGTTTTTGACATGGAAGATTATATTTCTGGTGACTATTACTTCAGCCAGAAAAATACCCAAACTCCAGGCTTTGTTTTTTCAACCTCCATATACCATTTTTCACAAAGACATAGTTTCTTTACACACCAAGCCCTCCTTTCTACCTAAGGTGGCATCAGAATCCACCACTCAAACAAACTATATATTTGCCAGTTTTCTTCCCTAATTTTACCAATAAGGTGGAGTATATTCTTCATTTGTTAGACATACATAGAAAATTGTGGTTCTGCCTTCACAGAATTAAACCCTTTAAAAAGTCAGACCAATTGTTTGTATCCTTCTCCAAAGCAAAATTGGGTCAGGCTGTGTCAGAAGTTACCTTTGCAAGGTGGTTGACTACCTGCATTTTTCAAGTCTATAAGGACACAGGTTTGACTTTACCAAAGCATCCAAAAGCACAATGTGAAGTTGTTCTATCTTGTCTTCATTCTCATTGATGGGTTTGGAGCCGATCCTTGGCTCCGACTCGGCCAAGTGCAAAAGCTCAAGGTCTTCAACCTGCTCGAGGCCTACTCTCCATCCCATGATGCACTGGTGCTTCCCCCAGATCTTGTTTGCTGCTGCTGCAACAGATCAGGCGATTCACCAGCTCTAGCCAGTGAAAGTTTAATTTTTTTCTCCTAAAGTTCCTTAAATTGCTATATTGTTAGTTAGAACTTTGTTAGTTAATTGATAATTTGTACTACCTTTAGCACTTTGCGTTTCTGCTAGTGTGCCCTTTTTTCTGTTAGTTCTTCGTGGCCTGTTTGAAGGACTTTTGCTAAACTCCCCATTGCCCTTTAATAGTGTGTTAGTAGTTAGTTCAAATAGTAGTTAAAACTGTTATTGTTCAGAGTGTTTATTCTATAAGTTAGAAAAATAGTAGCTAGAACTTAGTTGCTGTGCGGAGTGTTTGTGGTAAAGGTAGCTGTCTGTGTGAATATATAGATATTTAAATCTCTCATAGTGTTGTGTGTTATTAATATTTTTTATTATAGCCTGTTTAAGTTAGAAGGCTAAATTTTTTTGTTATCAGCTCCTTTAACTTAGAGAGCTCTTTACTGTGTGTTTGTGTGATTGGGTGAAGATGTCTCAAGATAAAGACAAGGAGGCTAAACAGTCTAAATCAGGGTTTAAGAAATGCCCTAAATATGGACAGAAAATGTCCATTACTGATGGACACATGGAGTGTGTGTATTGTTTAGGGGCATTACATTTACAGGAAACATGCTCCATATGTCATGCCTTTAGTTCCCGAGTATTACAAGAAAGGAGGAACAAGTTGATTGTCAGGGGCTTGATTAAATCTTCCTTTCAGGAATCATTGGAGCAAGGTGATACAGCTCATACCAAGCTGTCTAAACCTTCAGAAACTTCTTCCACTACTGGATCGTCAGAGCCAGCAAAATCTCCGTCATCCATTAAGTCGAAATCTGACAGACCTTCAAACTTGGTGCCACTGACTTTGGAGCTGACGGTTATTACTGTGAAGAGCTGGTTCCCCGTATTGGAGCTGGTATCTCCCATTTTGAAATCTCCAGTTTTACAATCTGTAGTTTCTTCGGCTCCATCTTCTTGGTCCTCAAGAAGCCTGTCAGACATGGATGTGGATCGTGTGGTGCAGAAGCTTCTGCAGACACCGGCGCTGGCCATGCTTTTGTCGGGGCCGACCTTTCAGGCTTTGGAACCGTCTAACCCTCCTCCCCCCATATCTGTTCCTCCTTCGATCCGAATGGAGGTTTCGGAGCCAGACTGCTTAGAACTGATGATAGTGGATCCGTCTGTACCGAGACCTGCTTCAGGACTTTCGGATCTGACTTCTCAGACTGCTTCAGTGCTGACTGAAGAGTCTAGGAGCCGACACTCTCCGGTCAGGTCTGGGTAGGATAGTCGAACCAATCTGTCGGGTCCGATTTTGCCTCTTGGGGCTTCAGCATGGGTGAGTTCGGCTCCTACCTCTGGATCAGAGCCTACTGTCTTGGTGCTGAGGGAATTGACTGTATCTTCAGATCCAGGAGTTCCTTCGCATCTGAGCTGGGGGGTGGGGCCTTTGATGTCACGAGGAGAACATTGTCCCCTCGGACAACCACTTTATCAGGACCAGCAACTTCTCCCCCTAAACTGCCAGTGTCTACTTCATCATCACATATATTACAAAAGCGTAGAGACCCAGAACCTCAAGAAGCCCCATTGGGCGATCCCTGCTCTTCTGAGTCCCACCAGAAGCTCCCACTGAGGAGGTCCCTCAGAAGAGGCTATGCAAGAGGAAGCATCTGGACTCCCCTCAGGAATCTGTCACTTCAGACACTGACTTGGATGATTCAGAAGGTTCCCCACAGTCACCCTCAGAAGATATCTTCTTCGCAGATATCTTAGAGATTCTCAAACAGAGGGGTGATTGGCAGCCCATCAAACCTACTGATGATGAGTCAGTCTACCTGAAGGCTTTCAGGTCTCAGCCCTCTGCTTCCTGGGTGTCCCTGCCTTTCAATGAACTCATGTACTTGGTTTATTGAAAGGCATGAGAGTCTCCAGATACAGTGGAACCTGTCCCTAGGAGGCCCAATAGGTTTATTACCTCACTACAGGACAAGGCTTTTCTCACCACGGGAGTCCCTGTTGATGCCATGGTGGTGGCAGCGGCCACCAAGAAGGAGTAATCCAAACTTTGATGTCAGTCCATCCACTGAATAAAAATTTGAGAGTCGTGGACAGATATGGAAAGCACATGTTTACTTCGGCGACTTTTGCTCCTAGGTCACTGAATTATCTCACGCATTTCACTAGATTGCAAAGAGATCTCCTGAAAGAGCTAGGAGATGCTCTACAGGGTTCAGTAGCTGTGAGGGTCTTAGATAAAATATCTTCACAACTCTCCACCCTCAATTCCCTAACAAACTCATCCATGCATCTGCTTTCGTATGCAGGTGATGGTGTGAGCAGAGCAGCGGGTACAGAAATTACTCTTAGGAGACATTCCTGGATGCACTTATTTTCTTTTGTGGAGACCTTTAAGTCATCCTTTATCACCATCCCTTTTAATGGCACGTAATTTTTTGGACCCAAAGTGAAAGAAACGCTTACCAGGTATGAACAGGATGGAAAGACTGTCTGCCGTCGGAGTCCATTTTTCCACTCCTACCAGGCCCTACCCCAAAGGTCAGTAAGGAGGAAAGATGTGGTTCCATAAAACTCAAGGAGCCTTTCAGGACACACATGGTGAAATCCCCTCCAGAGGCAAAGGAGAGGGTAATAATGGAAGATGCCATCCATGCAGCAGAGGGGGTCCGCAGAACCAAGGTGATAGAGAGCAGTTCTTTGTGAAGCCCTTTCAGCGCTCCTGAGAGGAGGCTCGCCTGTCCATCTCTGAAGGCAGTCGGGGGATGCTTATCTTTGTACCCAGACGCCTAGCTACAAATAACAAAAGACAGCTGGGTACAAAGCATCATATCCAGAGGTTACGCTTTTCCCTTTTCCACCCAAACTCCCTCAATAAGAAAAATCCCAGATGTTCCATCCAGTCACAGGGAACAAGCAACCATAGAAATTCAAAGGTTACTACAAAAAAAGAGTCATCCAGCAGGTCCCCACAGACTAAATAGGATCCGGAACTTACTCAAGGTTCTTTTTAGTTCCAAAGAAAATAGGGGACTGGAGGTCCATTTTGGATCTCAGCAGATTAAACAAATTTGTGAAAAGACAAAGTTCTGGATGGTTACACTGCAGTCAACACTTCCTTTTCTAGGAAAAGACAATTGGATGTGCTCGATAGATCTCCAGGATGTATACTACCACATCAAAATGGACAGACCATCCAGAGATCACCTGCGCTTTCGACTGGGGGCCAGTCACTACCAGTTTCGAGCACTGCCCTTTGGTCTCACAACAGCCCCCAGAGTGTTCACCAAATGCATGGCAGTAGTCACAGCTCACCTGAGACATTTGGGATTCCAGGTGTTTCCATACTTAGATGACTGGCTCCTAACCACCACCACCAGGCATCAACTCATTCAAGCAAGGGACACTACTATGAATCTATGCTGTCATTTGGGGATTACCATAAATTTAGAAAAATCTGCCTTATTGCCATTGTAACATACCGTTTTTATAGGAGCAGATCTGGGCACCACCACATTGATCTTACAGCTTCCATCAGAAAGGGATTTTGCTCTTCAGCAATAGGTTCTAGCCCTTCTCTCAAAAGAAAAAGCTCCAGCTTCTACAGTTCTCAAATTGTTGGGTAAAATGGCAGCAGCAATTATTGCAATTCCACTGGACCGGATGCATATGCGGATACTTCAATGGCTCCTATTCACCCAGTGGTATTTTCAGGAACTCCCAATGTTACTTCAGATTATACTCATGAATTCATGCAAGAAGGACCACCAGTGATGGCTGACATCGCAATGTGTAACAATAGGACGTCACTTTGTTCTACCCAACCCAATTGCCATATGTGATCATGGATGCTTCCCTTATAGGCTGGGGGGCATTATCAGGGAAGAATATCCCAAGGCACATGGAAAGAACATGAGGCCCACCTACATATCAATGTCCTAGAGATGACAGGAGTACTTCTAGCGTTGCAGTCCTTTCAAGACTCTCTTCCTCTGGGGACCATTGCGATCCAGACAGACAACAAGCCAGTAATCTGGTACATAAACAGAGAGGAAACAAATCTTACAGCCTGTGTCAAGAAGCCTTGAGAGTATGGCAATGGGCGAACTCCACCCAGCGCTTTCTGATAGCAATGCACATCACGGGGAAGTCCAATGTGATAAGCAGACAAGCTGAGCAGGGCAATTCTATTGCCTCATGAGTGGTCGCTAAAGAAAGAAGTGGCGGAAGACATATTCCACATATGGGGTCAGCCTTGCTGTGATCTTTTTGCCACAAATCTCAAATGGTACCAGACAAGGGTGCCCCCTCTCCCCTCTTCTATTCAGCTTATATCTAGAACCTTTCTTCCTTTCCATTAGACAAACAGCTAACCACTCAATACCCAAAATACCACATATGAAAATATGTTTGACCACGTTCGCAGATGACCTGAATATATATTTTGAACATCCTTTGACAGATACCAAAAAAATAATTGCTACCCTAAATACATTTGCTCATATCTCTGACTATAAAATGAATCTAAATAAATCCTATATATTCCCAATCAGTCCTGCAGCTCATAGAGAAAACCTCTTTTCAGATTCTCCTTTTAACATGTCTTACTCTTGCAATTATCTAGGGGTTTGCCATGACCACTCTTTCTCTTCTACAGCACATTCCAACGTATCCAAAATATGGTCAACACATTTGCAAGACTTGTACAGATGGCAACAGTTAAAACTGCCCTTACTATCTAAAACATCTATCATTAAAATGAACATCCTTCCAGAGCTTCTTTAGCACTTTTATACATCTATTTCCATCATTCCCAACACATTCTTCAATAAATTACACAAAGCTCTTGCAAAATTCATCTGGCATCGAAAATCAGTAAGGATATCATATCAGAGACTTATTTTCCCAAAATCTAAAGGAGGTCTTGGCATGCCAGACCTTCATCTTTACTATAGAATTCTGCACGCCAGTAGATTAATTACAATTATCAACTACCATCTGAACAACCATACTTGGACTCCATTTTGGGTAAAAATGTGGTATAATCATGCTCTGGAAAATAATTTAAATCCCAAAGCTTTCCCCTTCTTAGACCTACTAACTCTTAGGAAGTTAAAAATGCACCACATCTTGAAATGTCAAATAAAATCCTTCCAAGGGATTTTTACGTCCCTGAAACTAGATAAAGCTCTCCTTCTTTTCCAGCCCATTCACTTAAATCCCAACATCAATCTAAATAATTGCATGATTAACCTTGTAGACTATCCTCTAATAAAAGACTACTCACTCTGGCATATACATAAACACAGAGCTCTCTCACCACTAGAACTAAGAGACACCTTAAAAGTATCTAAAAAATACATTATAATTCTGCGGCAAATCAGAGAAATCATTGCATCCTTAATTCAGGATCTCACTATTGCAGACTATGACTTCCACCAGTTATCTAAACTGCTTCAGTTCTTAGCACGCAAAAAGAATATAATGTCCCTTTCTCATAAATTCATAAATACAATTCAGTATCAAGCTAGGATGGTTTACACAAAATATTGGGATCAACAAGGGACTTTCCTATTAGAAGAAAAAAAGTTATCAGCCATTAAATCCACCCTTTTATTTTTCCCTTTTAAAAAGCTTACTTATACACAATTTATGATTAACAATAACTTATACTACACTCCCTCACATTTAAATAATTTCAACCCTAATGTATCTCCTGCTCGACCCTGCTGTTCCTTCCCCTCATGCTGATATCCTACATATAATTTAGTTTTGCCATTATTCTCACAGCCTTTGGTGCTCTGTAAAGGTGAGACTCGACAAGATGGGCTATCACAAATCAACTCTTTCATGGGAGATGGCAGTATTATATATTACTAACCTTAAATTCTCAAAATTAAGATTCCATATCCTAATAACAGTCTGCCTACTAGTTAAATTCTACATCTCTAAACATTGGCTAGATCACTCTAAAATGTCTTGGAGAGGATTCAGGAATTTGGCTGTCAAATACATTACTTCTCAAAAGCTCATAATTACAAAAGCGCATAAACGCACATATTTCCAGAATTTCTGGAATGCCATATTTGAGCTTCTGGCTGACAACTAATTGTTGATATCCTGAATGGGTACACTACTACTATATGCTATTCCCTCCTATGTTTCTCCTTTTTTTTTCACCTTAACACCACTATGATTCCTATATTCCCCTCACCTTTGTGGCGCAAGATAAGTATACATGGCTTCTCTATCCTATCTCATATTTATGTATTAAATAGAGGCTTATACATTCTGTGATGTTACAGTACCTACCCACCTGCATATATGTTCTTCCTTCTTTTTAATACGATTATCTACAGGGTTGACAGTTCCCCTAGGCAGCACTGTTGTACATAGTGTACATAGTTATTAATTGTATGATCTCTGCTATATTAATGTGCATTTCTAAACTGCAGTTGTTTTGTGTTATGTCTATAAAGCAAAATGAATAAAATTTCAATTTAAAAAAAAAATGGTTAGAAGACTATATTTCCTTTACTTACTTACAGTTCAGTGAATTCACCATTACAAGACAAGATAAAGGCCCACTCAACTAGAGCTGTATCTACTTCCTCAGCCTTTTCTGCCAAATTACCAATAGATACAATTTGTGCAGCAGCCACTTGGTTAAGGCCTCATATCTTTATCACTCATTACAAAGTGAATAGGACCTACAGAGACAGGGCTTCTTTTGGTTCCACTGTCCTGAAGAATATACTTCCGTGAGCCAACCAAGAAGATGGTGCTTGGGAAGCTATCTCATCAGTGAGGATGAAGGCAAGATAGACCAACTTCACATAAAGAAGTTATGTACTCACCATAATGTTCCATGTGAGTTGTTTATCTTGCCTTCATTCTTACGTCCCACCTTCCAACCTCCTTCCAGGCTTCTTGAGGATCGAGAATCTGAGGTATGGTATGGCTGTAATTCACTTTATCTAGGATATTCTATACTTGCTATATTGGGAGATGGCTTACTCCATTGTTGGCAGCAAATAAGATCTGCGGGAAGCACCAGTGCATCATGGGATGGGAGTAGGCCTTGAGCTGGTTGAAGACCTCGAGCTTTTTCATTTGGCCAAGTCGGAGCCAAGGCTCGGCTGTGGACCCATCAGTGAGAATGAAGGCAAGATGAACAACTCACATGGAATATTATGGTGAGTACATAACTTCTTTTTCCACAAGATCTGTATCCATGTCTTTTGCCTTCTTGTTGAGGACATCAGTTGATGATATCTCTGCTGCTGCCACTTGATCCAATGTCCACTCTTTTATTACTCATTACAAACTGGATATTTTTTCCAGGAGTAGGGTGGCTTTCAGTTCTGCCATCCTCCGGAATATCCTTTCATGAGAACCACCCTGGGAATCAAGTAGGTGGGGGACTCTGTCCCATTGGTTGAGGAATAGACAGAAGAGACAACATCAGATACAGAAGCTATGTACTCACGGTAATGATACACCTATGTTGTCTCTTTCCATCTTTTTTCAACCTCCCTTCCTCCTTATCCCCTTTGAGTTTATGGAAGACTTTCTTTTAGACTTCTGGTATGTCCTTTAGGTGCATATAACACAAGTTTTCTTTGATACAGCTCTAGAGCAGATTGCTTTATCTCATGCTTTTTCTGTCTTGTTTGCATGTTTTCTGTGTTATCACAGGATTATGGGTGGATCTTAAGTCTGCTGATGTTGGATGTAATGTGGATCTAAAATCCATCAGCTGAGCAAAGATGAAAAGAGACAACAGAAATGCTTTGTTATGGTGAGTATATAACTTTTTTCTATCCCTTTTCTCTGAACTTCCTTGTCATATTCCTTGTAGATACCATGAATTCCTCTCTACTTCGTTATGTCTTTTAGCCTCACGTTATATGTCTTTACAAGCTTCTTCCAAGCTATTTGTCATTTCCCCACTCTCAACTGTTCCCAATATCATACATGATTCTCTTAAACCACAATCTATGCAGCAGTATAGCATATAACAAAGATCTATACTTACCAGTCCAGTACTCCATAACTCAAACTTCCAGGAATTCCTTTCTTGTCAGTATATTTAACAAAACATTCTGTGGCTTCCATTTAGACATGTAGGTGTTATTTTGAATGTAATGTAGTAATCTTAGTTGTGTGGCTTTGTGATATCACTCCAAATATGGTAATGTCAGACACCCTCCTGCATTAGTAATATTCTTATAAAAGTCTTATCCAATATATATTTCCAGTGGAATTATTTACTTCTTTATAGTTTGAATCTTTTAGTCCACATCCATTGTAATAGCATTCCATTTTGATTGGCTTATAAATCTTTTTCTTCAGCTCATCACGTGTTTCTTTGGAAGAGTCCATAGATCTCCTCAGTATCCAGTCTCCCAGATATTTTACTCTCTAGTGTCTTCATAAATTATGATGCGTCTGTATCAAATCTTGACTAGGAGCATAATTCGTTTGTGTTTGTGATGTCTAGGGTCTAGGGAAGTGGAAGGCAAGTGTGACCAGTGCTGTCAGAAAATGTCCCTGACAGATGGTCACACTTCTTGTCTATATGCCTGGGGCCTTTGCACCTGCAGGACTCCTGTGCGTTGTGTCATGCCTTTAGCCAGAGAGTCCTGCAGGAAAGGAGGAACAAACTGATCCTCCGAGGTTTGTTAAAACCTGAAGGTTCTCCTCCTAAGCAAGGGGCAGGAAAACCTCTTAAGCCACCGAAGGCTCAGGCTACAGTGTCCAAGCCTCCTCCGGTGGCTCCGGCTCCGTCTGAGCCGATATCGGCTCCGGCTGGAGCCGATGCTTCTGCTAGAGTAGTGGGTTCGGTGCCGGCCGGCTCCGATACCCTGACTACTGTTGCCTTGTCGGCTCGGCTGGAGCCGACACTTTATCAACATCGGAGCCGAGATCCTCGGCTCCATCTGGGGTTCAAGGGACTTCGGCTCCGATGGCTCCAGCCCGTAAGAGATCCCGGTCCCCTTTACTAAGTATTCACTCGCCCGGGTCTCCTCTTTGTCGGAGCGGAGCCATCGGAGCCGATCTTGAGATCTTCCAGGCTGTCTGACCACGATTTGGAGAGGGTGGTAAGCAGGCTGTTGAAATCTCAGGCACTGGCCCAAATGCTCCATAGCCGTCTCAACAGACTTGGCTACAGCCCCAATTGAGATTCCTCCTCCGACTCCACACCAGAGTTCGGGCCGGAGCTTCTTGGGACAGCGACAGTTTCGATGCGGAGCCGATACATCCTTCGCTCCGTCATCCTCGGCTCCGATCTCCTCCTTGAGACTTTCCTTGGAGGGATCCGGTCATCGGGTTTCCATTGTCGGCTCGAGGGCTAGTGGCATCGGACCCTTGTCCGACCCGCTCTCCCTCTCGGAGCTTCGCTTTGGTAAGCTCGGCGCCGACATCGGCCTCGGAGCCTTCTCTCTCCTTGGAGCCGACCATTCCTGTTTCTTGAGCGGTGTGTTCAGGTCTCCCGGGAGAGGAGCCTTTGAGGTGATGAGGAGTGTCCTGGCCTCTGAGCCTGGTCAAGCGGTCTATCCCTCTAGCTCCTCCCTCATCAGTGCCTGCAGATGCCTCTTGCCAGCCTCTTGCTCTCAGGCCCAGGATCCATCGCCCCAGGTTTCCCCACTGGGAATTTCCTCCTCTTCCGAGGTTTCTCCTGACCCTGCAGGGGAATCCCTCGGAAGAGGACGTAAGAGGAAACACACAGACTCCCCTGAGTCTACTACATCTGATACCGACTTAGATGAGTCGGAGGGTTCCCACGGTCCCCTCTGAGGATGTCTCATTTTCAGACATCCTTGAGCTCCTCAAACAGAGGGGAATTGGCCCTCCATTGACCCCTCCGAGGATGAGTCGGTATACCTGGAGGCTTTGGATCCCGACCCTCCACCTCCTGGGTGTCTCCGCCTTCGACCCACTCATGCAGGTAGTGGCTCGGAAGGCGTGGGCGCTCCAGATTCTGTGGAACCTGTCCCCAGGAGACCATCCAAGTTCATCACGGCCCCTTCGGACAAACAGTTCCTGTCCAAAGGTGTCTCTGTGGATGCTATGGTGGTGGCGGCCACTAAGAAGGAACTGGCGGATCCTTCAGTACCTGTCCATCCTCCTAATAAGGATTCTAGGACCATGGACAGGTATGGAAAGCGGATGTTTTCTTCAGCGACCTTTGCAATGCGTTAGCTGAATTACCTTTGTCACTTCACCAGGCTTCAACGAGATATTCTCAAGGAACTGGGAGAAGTAGTCCAGGATCCTTCAGCTGCTGGGGCTCAGGAAAAGATTGCCTCTCAGCTAGCTATCCTGAATTTGATATCTAACTCCTCCATGCGGCTCATATCTTATGCAGCCGATGGAACGAGCAGGGCCGCAGGCACAGGTGTTGCTCTTAGACGCCAAGCCTGGATGCGGCTGTGTAATTTTGCAGACCCCTTTAAGGCGTCCTTCACCAACACCCCCTTTGACGGTTCGGCTTTGTTCGGACCTCAGGTGAAGGATACTTTGACCAGATGTGAACAAGACGGTAAAACTCTTTCTGCCGTTGGAGTCCAGTTTTCCACTCCTTCTAGACCATATCCCAAGGGTCAGAAGGGGGGAAGATGTGGTTCCTTAAAGCCCAAGGAGCTACACGGACACACGTGGTCAGTTTACCCCCAGAGGCAGAGGGGTAACAATAATAGGCGCCGCCCTAGAGGCAGGGGTCCTCAGAACCAGGGCAACAGGGAGCCTCTTCCTGAGAAGCCCTTTCAGCATCCCTGAGGTGTTGCCCGACTGTCCACCCTTGGAGGCAGTCGGGGGAAGAATTTCGCTGTACCCAGTAGCCTGGCAATCCCTATCACAAGAGAAGTGGGTACAGTCGATTATATCCGAGGGTTACAAAATCCCTTGAAGGTTTCCTACCTCTACAATCCCTTCCAGACATCTCACCCGGTCAAAGGGATTTGGCAAAACAGGAAGTTTCAAAACTCCTGGGAAAAAGAGCCATCCAAACAGTGCCGGCAGACCAAGTAGGATCCGGCTTCTACTCAAGATTCTTTTGGTCCCCAAAGGATGGGAGATTGGAGACCAATACTAGACCTAAGCAGACTAAACAAGTCTGTCAGAAAGGCAAGATTCCGGATGGTCACGCTGCAATCCATTCTGCCCTTTCTGGGCAAGGACAACTGGATGTGCTTGATAGACCTTCAGGATGCGTACTATCATATAAAGATTCACAGGCTCCAGAAGGTTTCTCCGCTTCGGCTGGGAGCCAGTCATTACCAATTCAGAGCACTGCCCTTTGGCCTCACTTCAGCCCCCAGAGTGTTCACCAAATGCATGGCAGTGGTCACGGCTCACCTGAGACGTCGAGGATTCCAAGTGTTTCCTTATTTGGACGACTGGCTCCTCTCCGCCACCTCCAAGGATCACCTTCTTGGTCCAGAGACTACACCTTACAGCTTTGCAAGAGTCTAGGAATTTCGGTGAATTTGAAAAATCCTCTGCTGCCTTGCCAATCTATCACCTTTATAGGCAGAGTTAGATACCGTCAAAATGTTAGCCAGGCTAACAAATCAAAGGATTCTGGACATCCAGAAATTTGTTCAGCTTCTGTTACAAAGCAACAAGGTCAAAGCCAGGTTTGTCTTGAAAGTTCTAGGCCTAATGGCTGCAGCCATTGTTCTTCTTCCACTGGCTCGCTTCCACATGCGTCTCCTGCAGTGGATGTTGTTCACGCAGTGGTCGTACCACGATCTGCCCATGAGACACGAGATCTTAGTGACACAATCTTGCAGGGCTCATCTACGATGGTGGATAGCTTCCCCTCTTCTACATCAGGGCCGACCCTTTGTTCCCCCTCCTCCAGTTGCCACAGTCACCACGGATGCCTCTCTGATCGGGTGGGGGGGCATTATCAGGGCAGGATGGTCCACGGGACGTCGCAACCCATAGAATACCACCTGCACATAAATGTCCTGGAGATGAGAGCAGTGCTTTTAACGTTGCAAGCCCTCGACTTTCTTCCCACAGGGACTATTGCAGTACAGACGGACAACATGTCCGTGGTCTGGTACATCAACAAACAGGGCGGAACCAGGTCCTATCCCTTATGTCGAGAAGCTCTCAGACTTTGGCAATGGGCGATCTCTTCTCAGCGGTTTCTGATAGCAACGCACATCCCCGGCAGGTCCAACCTATTGGCGGACAGGCTAAGCAGATCTATTCTGATGCCTCACGAGTGGTCTCTCAATCAGTCTGTAGTGGATCAGATTTTTCTGAAGTGGGGCACCCTTGTTGCGATCTTTTCGCTACCCTCAAAACAGCAAGTGCCCAGATTACTTCACACTATTTCCTCTTCCAGGCCAACCCTTGAGAGACTCTCTAACCCAGGATTGGCCTCGGGGACTTCTTTATGCTTTTCCTCCCTTTCCATTGATTCCACAAGTCATTCAGAAAGCCACCGTTTTGAGAGCCAAATTGATCCTCATTGCTCCATATTGGCCTCGACAAATTTGGTTTCCGTCTCTACATCATCACCTTCTGGTGCAGCCCTGGCATCTGGACCCAGTTCCGGATCTTTTGATCCACCAGTCGGGTCAGCAGCACCGGGCCATTCATTCTCTCAACCTCACTGCTTGGTTGCTCCACTTCCTTCCCTAGCCAGGCTACCAATGATTTCGGACTCAGTCAGAGACATTTTAGTGTCTTCTTTAAAGTCGTCCACTAGAACTGTTTATGCTAGCAAGTGGCGACGTTTTTCTATTTGGGCAAACGCTAGAAATATTGATCCTTTCACCGCTCCTATACATTCTGTTTTGGATTTCCTGGTGGAGGTTTTTCATTCGGGATCATCATCATCTACAGTCAAAGTACAAATGGCTGCTATTTCCAAATTTCATGTTGGCTTGCAGGACAATAACATCATGTCTCATAGGTTATGCAAAGCCTTTTTGAGAGGAGTTTTTCTCCTAAAACCGCCTGTGAAACATCCTCCTCCGCAATGGGATCTGAACTTAATGTTGGCATCCCTAATTCTACCTCCTTTCGAACCGTCTGCTACGTGTTCTTTAAAGTTGTTGACATGGAAAACTATATTTTTGCTGGCTGTTACTTGTGCAAGAAGAGTTTCTGAGATTCAGGCCCTCTGTATTCGTTCACCTTATCTGGTGTTTCATAAGGATAGGGTTTCGCTCAGAACTAACCCTTCCTTTCTTCCCAAGGTTGTATCTCAAGCCAATATTAACCAATCTATTGATCTACCAGTTTTCTTTCCTAACTATTCTGACAGAGCTGAACAGAAGCTGCATTTTTTGGATGTTCATCGTCAGCTCAGGTACTACTTACATAGGACTAAACAAGTTAGAAAATCAGACCAATTGTTTGTCTCCTATGCAGGAAACAGGTTGGGTCTTCCAGTATCTAAAGTGACCTTATCTAGATGGTTGACTTCCACCATTTCCATGTGTACTCTCTAAGGGGCAAACAACTATCGTCTAAGCCAAAAGCACATTTGACCAGGAGTCTATCCACTTCTGTAGCCTTTCAGGATAGACTTCCCATTGACACTATTTGTGCAGCAGCTACTTGGGCCACGCCTCATACCTTTGTGTCTCATTACAAGTTGGATTTGGCCTCCAGAGATAGGGCCAGTTTTGGTTCCACTGTTCTCAAGAGTCTGTTCCATTGAGCCACCGGGATACAGGTGCTAGGGACGCGGTCCCATCCAGCAAGAATGAAGGCGAGATTGACAACTTAACATTTAGAAGTTATGTACCTACCATAACGTTCCATGTTAGTTGTCTTCTCTCGCCTTCTTTCTTGCGTCCCTCCCTCCTTCCCCCTGGCCTGGACAGATCTTGGAGAGTTCCTATTAGATTGCTTCCTCTGGAGCATTGTTATGAGGACTTCTTTTAGGAACCATGGTTCCTAATTATATTAGGATAAGTCTTTAGCAGGGTTAGTTAGCTGCCAAACGAGATCTGAGGTAGTTCCGCCTTGCATCATGGGGGATATAGGGTTGCCTCGAGCTGGTAAAAGGAGTTCTCGAGCTAAAGCTAGTGCCGAGTCGGAGCCGAGGATCGGCTCCGAACCCATCCAGCAAGAAAGAAGGCGAGAGAAGACAACTAACATGGAACGTTATGGTAGGTACATAACTTCTAATTTTCTTTGATACAGCTCTAGAGCAGATTGCTTTATCTCATGCTTTTTCTGTCTTGTTTGCATGTTTTCTGTGTTATCACATTTTATTGACAGGATTATCAGTGTATTGCAGGCAAACTCAATCTGAGGTAATGTTGGGAACATGAGGGATTATGGGTAAGGGGCAAAAGCCTGAGCTAGGGATCTTAAGTCTGGAAAAAGCAGCTGATGTTGGATGTACGGTAGGATCTAAAATCCATCAGCTGAGCAAAGATGAAAAGAGACAACAGAAATGCTTTGTTATGGTGAGTATATAACTTTTTTCTATCCCTGTTCTCTGAACTTCCTTGTCATATTCCTTGTAGATACCATGAATTCCTCTCTACTTCGTTATGTCTTTTAGCCTCACGTTATATGTCTTTACAAGCTCCTTCCAGGCTATTTGTCATTTCCCCACTCTCAACTGTTCCCAATATCATACATGATTCTCTTAAACCACAATCTATGCAGCAGTATAGCATATAACAAAGATCTATACTTACCAGTCCAGTACTCCATAACTCAAACTTCCAGGAATTCCTTCCTTTCTTGTCAGTATATTTAACAAAACCTGGCATACCAATCCCAATTGCTCTTTGACACATTCTGTAGTCAGTTGTTGTGACCTAATACTTAATTTTCAAAACATTTTCTCTAAATCACTCCTGTTTAAATTTCACTGGCTTCCATTTAGACATGTAGGTGTTATTTTGAATGTAATGTAGTAATCTTAGTTGTGTGGCTTTGTGATATCACTCCAAATATGGTAATGTCAGACACCCTCCTGCATTAGTAATATCATTTTCTGCCAGTCCCGTTTGTCTCTCTTACCCTCCTAAATAAATGTCATCATTGACTATTGTAACCTATCCCACTATCCCATGCCCAGGTCTTATAAAAAGTCTTATCCAATATATATTTCCAGTGGAATTATTTACTTCTTTATAGTTTGAATCTTTTAGTCCACATCCATTGTAATAGCATTCCATTTTGATTGGCTTATAAATCTTTTTCTTCAGCTCATCACGTGTTTCTTTGGAAGAGTCCATAGATCTCCTCAGTATCCAGTCTCCCAGATATTTTACTCTCTAGTGTCTTCATAAATTATGATGCGTCTGTATCAAATCTTGACTAGGAGCATAATTCACACAAACAGCTTTAGTCTTGTCCACATTAACCTAGTATCCCAAAATCTCCACAGATTATCTCAACAACTTAAATAATTCAGGAAATTCCCACTCTGGGATAGCCAGATATACTATCACATCATTGGCAAACAGTGCTAACTTCTCCTTCCCACACCATTTCCAACCCCTTACATTCCCTTGTCATATCTTTCATGCTAACCGCTCTAAATAGAGTGTCAGCATTAACTGGGATAGTGAGCAGCACTGCCTTACACCCTTTTCTATCTTAAATTCAGATGTGAAAAATGTAAGGACTGTTTTTTTTTATATAAAGAAGGTCTTGGCCATATGTGGTTTCCTGTCAGGACTGAAAAAAATATTAACTGCATGCTGTCAACAGCTGCTTAATACTGGCTAGATTGAGATGGCCATTACCAGGCTGGGGCTATTCACTACTTAAGGACTCAGTGCTCTTAGTTTTTCCTCTCTGTACGTTGCAGTTCATTAAAAGAAGCTCCTCTACTCAGTCCTCCTCTCAAGCACTTTCTCGGTAACATTGAAAGATACAGTTGAAGGACCACTCATCATCTTAGGATAACCAGGTGGCTCCCTCAGTTGTGTCTATCATTCTGACTTGTGATACAAAATGCAAAAATAAATAAGTAAGCAAATTAATAAATGCATAAAATAAAGTAATATAAAATAAAGTATCCATATGACTTGAAATGGGAAAATGTACCATCGAATGAAATACGCCTTCGACTTTGTACCGTTTTTGCAGTACATGTCCAGCT
The DNA here is from genome assembly GCF_019279795.1 of Protopterus annectens. Lineage (NCBI taxonomy): Eukaryota > Metazoa > Chordata > Ceratodontiformes > Protopteridae > Protopterus > Protopterus annectens. Next base: position 42,708,804 of record NC_056733.1, read on the forward strand.
TCAACCAGAAATATTAAGAAGCATATTATATTTAGGTGTCAGGTTGTATAGTGGGTATCCAAAAATGGGAGGGGGAGAGTCCCCTGTACCAAGGTGTAAAGCCACCACTGCAGTGAGTTTGCTATGATCAGCAGATCCTGCCCAGGTGTCCTGCAGAGACCTACAGTGCCAGAGAGACAAAAGGAGAGACTTTGGAGAGTTTTGGTACCATTTTTTTGTTTTTTCTTGTTGCTTATTGCTATTTCCGCCTTAACGCTCATTTTCTGGTGTTTATTGCTTCTCAGAACGCTCATTTTAAATTGAAATTGCATTTATTTGTGCCTGCACTTTAAAATAAATTTTTTGTTGTAAATTGTATTTTTAACTGTTACTGGCTTCCCTCTCAAATGTGACAGCCATTACTGCACTATAAAGGTGTTTTTGCATTTGTTTCTACTGTTTTCTAAAAAAAAAAAAAAAAAAAAACTTGCTATTTTCCCACCTCACTATGCTGGAAAAGTCTAGTTTCAGATACCTGCTGATACCTGGACTGTGTTTAAGCTTCTGTGTTTGGCCATACCTCACTTGGGCATAAAGGAAGTTTCTTTGTTCACCAGTGAGAGTGGGGAGCTCTGAACAGCCTACCTGCCATTGGAGGAGTGGTTTCTGCCCAGAAACTGTAGTTTTATTGGCCATTTTGGGCTAATTTCTATCTCTTTAATCTTTCTGATATAAAAACCGCATTTGCGTGGCTTTTGTGTTTGCATAAGCTCAGCAGATCCTGCCCAGGTGTCCTGCAGAGACCTACAACGCCAGAGAGACAAAAGGAGAGACTTTGGAGTGTTTTAGTACCATTTTCTTTGTTTTTTCTTGTTGCTTATTGCTATTTCTGCCTAAACGCTCATTTTCTGGTGTTTATTGCTTCTCAGAACGCTCATTTTACACTGAAATTGCATTTATTTGTGCCTGCACTTTAAAATTTGTTTTTGTTGTAAATTGTATTTTTAACTGTTACTGGCTTCCCACTCAAGTGCAACAGCCATTACTACACTATAAAAGTGTTTTTGCATTTGTTTCTACTGTTTTCTTAAAAAAAAAAAAAAATCTTGCTATTTTCCTGCCTTACTAAGCTAGAAAAGTCCAGTTTCAGATACCTGCTGATACCTGGACTGTGTTTAAGCTTCTGTGTTTGGCCATAACTTACTTGGGCAAAAAGGAAGTTTCTTTGTTCACCAGTGAGAGTGGGGAGCTCTGAACAGCCTACCTGCCCTTGGAGGAGTGGTTTCTGCCCAGAAACTGTAGTTTTATTGGCCATTTTGGGCTAATTCCTCTCTCTTTAATCTTTCTGATATAAAAAACGCATTTGCGCGCCAGGTAGCTAGGGTTAAACTATTCCCGACTCTACGAAGTCTACTCTTCAGTTTTTCCCTTGTAACTAGACAAACCTTCAACTTTAGCACTCAAACCATTCATTTTACACCCCAGCACTTGCTTAAAATTCATAACAAGCACTAAATACCCCTAGCACTAGCCCCCCTTATGCTGTCCAGAAGGACAAGGCTCTCTATTCATCCACATCAGTCAATCAGAAAAACAGCTCACTCTACCTAGTCAGGCATGTCCAATGGGCAGTTTCCAGTGTACTCTGCAGTCCAACTGGTGAATCTGGGCATTTTGAGGCAATGTTACAACTGCCTCATGTACACAGACAACCCTCTCCTCCTACCACTAAACACTAATATATGCAAGAGATGCAATTATACAGCCAGACTGGAGGCAAAGCTCTCTCAACCCCAGACTGTAACTTACTGTCAAGAGGAGAAGGGTATTACTTGCAGCACACCACCAGTCTCACATAGACCTAACAAACCAACACAGGCAAATAACACACATAAATACACGAAAACATACTCGGAGGCTCTAAATAAAAATCTGCAAAAGCAACAGAGACCTCCAAAGCAGACATCCAAGCAACCTCCACAACTCATCACCAGCGATGAAACACATACTTCACATAATCAGTGTGCCACGCAATCACAGCCCTTAAGGAGAAATAACATACCCAACACACTAGTGATAGGTGACTCTATAGTCAGGCACACTGATGTCCCACTAATTAGGCTGGACAAGGAGAAGGCTACAGTTAGCTGCGTGTCATCTGCCAGGATCCGCCACGTAACACAAGCACTCAGGTCACTCCAGAACAAGTACAAATATGACTCTGTCATTGTACATGTTGGTGTGAATGACCTGAGACATACCTCCCTGGACTACATGAAAAGAGACATGGAAGAGCTCTCTGATCATGTAGTCCAGGCAGGTATGACCCTGACTTGCATCCTACCCTCACCAAGAATAATGCCACAGTATAAAGAAAAAATGATCAACTTCAACAATTGGCTAAGTTTCTGGTGTCATTCAAAGGGGATCCAGTATCTGTTTGCCTGGGATGACATGCTCGACAAGCCACGTTGCTTTGCAAGAGATGGCTTGCACCTATTGCCTTAGGCTTTCGAATACTGGCAAAGGCTCTTGCCGCCCCCATAGTTCCTTTTTTAGGCAAGGCTCAAAAGACAAACCCACCACCGTAAATAGTACAAGTAACCAAAAACTGAGGGTAATGCTACTCAACGCCAGAAGTCTAAACCTCAAAATGCACACACTCGAGGCACTCCTCGGTATGGAGAACATCGATATCTGTGCAGTAACAGAAACCTGGTTTAAGGCTCCAGAGAGCACCCCAGCACTACCAGGCTATAACTCATACCATACCTTTCGGCCACAGAACCCAGACTGAAACACAAAAAGCGGGGGTGTATCCATATTCGTCAAGGATATTCACACCTCCAGGTTAGTGGCACAGCACGATGCATCAGAGATCATCCAAGTGCAACTAACAATGGGCAAAACTGCAATCCAAATTGTAGCTTGCTACAGATCACCCACCATGACCCAGGACCCCCATTCTGCATTTCTGGAGACACTGGGAAATATGAAGGTCCTACCAAATACCCTAATACTGGATGGTTTCAACTACCCAAACATTAACTGGGAGAACTACTCAAGTACTAACTCCCTTGCCCAACGCTTCCTAGAATTTATAAACTCGAACGCCCTGGATCAACTGGTCAGCACCCCCACCAGAGGGAACAACATATTGGACCTGGTCATCACCAACATGGGCGACCTGTGTTCCACACCTGACGTCAACCCCTCACTGGTTAGATCAGACCACAGACTAATCACTCTGGATATTCACATTCCGCCCCAACCCCAATCAAGGAAACCACTGTGAAAAACTTTTCAAAAGCAAACTTCACGTCGCTTAAGTCAGAGGTGGAAAGGTTCACAGCCCCCACACCAATGGACAATGCTGTTCAAGCTACTGAAACTTATACAAAGGCACTCTATGATCATCTGCAGGAATGCATGGATCGTGCTATCCCATGTAAAACCAAGACTCACTCCTCCAAGAAAAGGAAACCAGTCTGGTGGACCCCTGCCATAAACAGGCTCTACAATAGAAGGAGGAAACTAGTACAGATCCCTAGAAGGAAAGACATCCCTGATCAGTATCAGCAAGAAACTACGATCCCTCATTAAATCATCCAAGGCTAGCTTCGAAAGAAAAATTGCCAAGGACTCCAAAGATAACCACAAAGCATTCTTTAGCTATGTCAAGAACCTAAGTGGAAACTCTCAGATCTGCTCTGCAATGGCGCAGAATCGCACAAAATACACTGAACTGACTGATATTGCCAACATTTAGGCAGACAGGTTCATTGCAAACTTCACACCCCTCTCACCCCCTAAAGGGCCCATGACCATACCAGAAGAATGTAAGGCCCTGGCAATCACCGACACACAGGTTGAAACAGCCCTAGTCAAAGCCAAAAACATAGCCTCAATGGGACCAGATGGTGTCCCAGGCTGTGTCTTACAAGAGCTCCAAAACGAACTAACCCCTCACCTAAACACACTGTTCAAACTCAGCCTCTCTACAGGCTATGTACCCACCGAGTGGTGCACAACAACAGTTATCCCACTCCACAAAGGTGGCGCCACAACGTACCCCGGGAACTATCGCCCTATAAGCCTGACTAGCCTGGTCTGGAAGGCTATGGAGCACATCATCATGGAACTCATTAACAGAGACATTGGGAACTTCCAAACTTTGGACCCCACCCAGTTTGGCTTTGTTAAGGGCAGATCAAGCCTCCTAAACCTGGTGGACTTCTTTGAGACAGTTACCAAGGCATTAGATGAGGGTAAGGAGGTCCACACAGCCTACCTAGACTTCGCAAAGGCTTTCGACACCATTCCCCATTCTGGTAGTATAGACAAACTCACTAACCTGAACATTAACCCCTACATCACGAGATGGGTTGCAAATTGGCTCGCAGACAGAACCCAGAAGGTGAGAGTTGCAGACTCTATGTCCGACTCTAAACTGGTTACAAGTGGTGTCCCCCAGGGCTGAGTCCTAGGACCCCTCCTCTTCGGTATATACTTCTCAGAGGTACAGGCAAGCACAGGAGGACTTTGGCTTACCAAGTCCGCAGACGACTGCAAACTAGGGGCCATAATTGATTCTCTGGCTGATACAGACACCCTCCAGAAGGGTCTCACTGAGATGGATACCTGGTATCAAACTCATGGCCTCAAGCTGAATGCCAAAAAGTGCATAGTCATCCCCTTTGGAAAAAAACAAAGTACCCGCGAACTACTACATAGGTGGTAGTCCCCTAAATACAGAAAAAGTAATAAGGGATCTGGAGACCCAAGTAGATAGCAATCTCTCCTTTGATAATCATATTGCCAAGGTGGTTAGAAAATCCTTCTACGTGGCCCACCTAATGTCAAAAGGGTTCTCATCCAGAACAAAGGAGGTTATTGTGCATTTCTACTCATCACTTATTAGAACCATTATAGAATACAATGCCCCATTTGGGATGTACCTTAGAAGACACCTGCAAAAGCTGGAAAGACCACAAAAGTACCTCACCAAGAGGATTATTGGCCTCAAACAGATGACCTATGCAGCCCGACTAAAAAAACTCCAGCTGTACTCGGTTGCATACCGCTTACTCAGAGGTGATCTCTGCTTGACATACAAGGCCATGTTCAACCCAGAATTGATGGATATGCTTCATCTAAAAAAAAAAAACATATCCCTGACAGCCACACACTCTAGGTATATAAACCTTACCACAACAATAAATAGGACGTGCTGGAGGAATAGATTCCTGACCCAGAGACTCCCCATGCTTTGGAACAAGATTCCAATATACATCAGGCAGAGCCCCTCACTAGCACTCTTCAAGAGAAACCTTGACGGGTGGATGGGAAACAGAAAATTTACCCCGAGGATCATTGCAGTGGCTCTGCTGGACAGATGCGCAGGGAACTAATGGCTCTGCTGGTCAGAGGCACAGGGAACTAATCTAAAGGGGTGGCGAAAGCCAACACACTCTGGCTAGGCTTATAAATGCCCTTGGGCAGTTAGCTTAGTACTTACCTATGAACCTATGAAATAGTTGAAATAGTGGTTTATTTTTAAGTTTTGGGGGAGACCTGAATATCACTGTGGTTGTTTTTTTTTTTTTGGACTGTTTATTAACTAGTTTCATTCTGGCTAGTCCGCTCTAGATATTGATGAACTCTTGCTGTACCTGAGTGATGTACTGAGTCATATGAATTTAACATAATTATGTTATCAGCATAAAGTGTGCAGTTTAAATTTTGTAGCTGAAATGGAAGGTTATTATTTTATGCTGAAAGAAAATTGGGGATGCCTAAAACAGAGTTCTCTGCTATGCCTGCAGAAAATGTATGGTTATGTATGTAACCTGAGGACCATTTCAGGACTGTGTCTCTGATACCAAATTTAGTTAATGGTTTCAGTAAAAGTGGAATTGACAGATTCAGTGGCCCTTTTTAGGTCAAGGAAATAGTTCCTTTTGCTTTTTCTTTTTTCCATGTTTTCACAGAAACTACTGTAAAAATGACTGTTTGGATATTGAGTTTGCACCTGAGCCTGTGTTGTTTGTTGTAGAGGAGGTCATATTTAGAAATATAGTCTATTAACTGATTGTACAGCAACATTCAATAATCTTTCCTACTGGTCAAAGTGTGGTTATTGATCTGTAGTCTGATTCAGACTTCAGGTTTTTCATTTTTTGTATAGGGATGATTGTCATGTGTTTCTAAGAGTATGGTATAATGCATGTGATAAGAGTTAAGTTAAAGATGTGCCATAGTGGTTTACATGTGCCATAGTGGTTTACATGTATGTGATTTGCTGGCTTTTGTTGACATTTGGGGGTGATTGTTGAGTGTTTAACAGTCTTCTTTGTGTCTTTAATTTGAAAAGCCTTCTGGCACCTATTTGGGTTGATGCTTTCCAAGGTAGAATGGTAGAAAGCTGGAGAGGTCATCTAAGGATCTGAAAGTACTGATGTTATGTTGTCCTATCTCGCCTTAATTCTTGCTGGTTGGGATCCTTTGTCATAGTGTGGTGTGTTTGATAACTTCATATTTTTTTGCTAACTTTGTTATCTCTATCTTTAACCTAGTTTCCTGGGCAGTGTTCATTGTTGTTGCTGTGTTTTTTTCACTATGTCCAAGGAAGGAAAAGAAGTGACGCAGTCAGGGTTCAAAAAGTGTGACTCTTGTTCTCAGAAAATGTCCTTCACTGACGGGCACACTAGTTGTGTCTAGTTTTTAGGTGTGGTACACCTTCAAGACTCATGTTCCATTTGTCATGGGTTCAGTTCTAGGGTACTGCAGGAAAGTAGAAATAAATTTATGATCTAGGGATTGCTTCCTTTTGCTGAGGCACTAGAAGGGAACTGGACCTATTTCAAATCATCTCAATCCTCAAAGTCTGACAAGTCTACAAAAAGAGCTTCTTCTTTGGCTCCTGCTTCTGAGCTGGCTAAAAAGCTATCTAAGGTTACGACTTTGGACCTGAAGGCTTTCGGGCCCAAAAAGACTACTCCTTTGGTTACATAAGTTTTGCTGAAACAAACTAGGAGCCATATATGGAGCCGGTCCCCAACCTTGGAGCCGGTCTCCTCAGTTCCTCACTTATTTTACGGTCTGTGGCTGGTAGTGTAAAATCCTTGGCCCCATCCTCTCAATCATCCAGGAGTCTATCGGATGACGACGTGGAGCAGGTGGTCAAGAGGTTCCTTCAGACTCCAGGTCTAGCCAAGATCCTTTTGAGTCCAGCTCAAAAGGAATTGGAAATTACTTCTGTTACTGCTTCTTCTTCTGTTCCTCCTCCAACCCGAGTGGTTTCTGAGCCAGAGTGCTTAGATGTGTTTGTGGTGGAACCGTCGGGTCTGCGACTCACCCCAGGGTTTTCAGTCCTGACTTCTGCTCCAACCTCTTTGGTACCATCTTCAGTTGAAGTGTCTGGGGTGCTGATGCTCCCCCGTCAGGTCCGGGGAGGAGAGTCGTATCGGACATTTGGCGGATCTGAATCTACCTCTTGGGGCATCAGTGCAGGTGAGCTCAGTGCCTACATCGGCCTCAGAGCCCATATCCTTGGTGCGAGAGGAGTTTCCTGGCTCTTCGGAGCTGGAGACTTCCTCAGACCCAGGTTGCAGTGCCTTCAAAGTGATGAGGGGTGTGCTGTCGCCCTTGACGGCTCTACTGTCAGATCCAAGCAATCTCCTCCCAAAAGTGCCGGTGTCTGCCTCTCCACCATCCCTCCCCCCCAGGTGTAGAAAACCAATGCCTCAGGATACCCCATTGGGTGAGTCCCTCTCTTCTGAAACCTTCCTAGAGGATCCCTCTGAGGAGGTCCCTCGGAAGGGAACATGTAAAAGGAAACATCTAGACTCCCCTGAGGAGTCTGTCACTTCAGATACGGACTTGGATGATTCGGAAGGGTCCCCATGGTCACCCTCTAAGGATGTCTCCTTCTCAGACATCCTAGAGATCTTGAAGCAGAGAGGTGGCTGGAAGACCCTCATCCCTTCTGAAGATGAGTCTGTATACCTGGAGGCATTTCGTTCTCGACCCTCCACCTCTTGGGTGTCTCTGCCCTTCGACCAGCTCCTCAGCATTATTAGTCGAAAGGTATGGGGCTCTCCAGAATCTGTGGAACCTGTTCCGAGGCGGCCCAACAAATTTATAACAGCTCCATCAAACAAGGACTTTTTACCCAAAGGTGTCCCTGTAGATGCTATGGTGGTGGCGGTGGCCACCAAAAAGGAGTTAGCTGAGACTTCTTCATCTCTCCATCCACTGAATAAGGGGTCTCGAATGATAGGTATGGGAAGCGGACATTCTCGTTAGTGGTGTTTACACTCAGATCGCTGAACTATTTGACCCTTTTTACCAGACTTAAGAGGGATCTCCTAAAGAAGCTAGAAGATACCCTCCAAGGTTCCACAGCTGGAGGGGTTCCAGACAAGGTGACTGCCCAGCTTGCTACCTTAAATTCAGTAGTCAGCTCCTCTATGCGGCTCATTTCTTATGTAGCCGGTGGTGCGAGTAGGGCAGCTGGTACAGGAATTGCTGTAAGGAGGCATTCTTGGATGCGCCTTTTCAAGTTTACCGAGCCCTTCAAGTCTTCCTTCACTAGCGTCCCTTTTGATGGCTCATCCTTGTTCGGGCCAAAAGTTAAAGAGATTCTGACCAGGTGCAAACAAGAAGGTAAAACTCTATCTGCCGTGGAAGTACGTTTTTCCCTCACTAGCAGGCCGTACCCCAAAGTCCAGCAGTGCGGAAAAATATGGTTCCATAAATCTCAAAGAGCTTTGCCAGATGCACGTGGTGAATCTTCCCCCAGAGGCAGAAGGGGAAATAACAATGGAAGATGCCAACCTCATGGTAGAGGGGATCCGCAAAATCAGGGTGACATAGATAGGTTCTCTGGCAAACCCTTCCAGCACTCTTGAAAGGAGGCCTGCCTGTCCACCTCTGGAGGCAGTCAGCCGCAGAATTTCACTGTACCCAAAAGCCTGACTAAGTATCACTCAAGGCAAATGGGTACAGTCAATAATATCCAGGGGATACAACATACCCTTCTCAACTCCACCCCCAAAAACAAGATCTGTCCCAGACATTCCACCCTGTCAAAGGGATCAAGCAACTCTAGAGATAGAAATTTGCTAAGAAAAAGAGTCAACCAAGAAGTCCCCGCAGACCAAATCGGATCCGGAACTTCCTCTAGGTTCTTTTTAGTTCCAAAAAACAGGGGACTGGAGACCCATCTTGGATCTCAGCAGGCTGAAGATATCTGAAAAAATCACTGCAGTCTATACTTCCCTTTCTGGAAAAAGACAATTGGATGTGCTCAAATGATCTTTAGAATGCGTACTGTCATATAAAAATGAACAGGTGATCCAGGAGACATCTACGCTTCTGGCTGGGAGCCAGTCATTATCAATAACGAGCTCTGCCCTTTAGTCTCACTACAGCCCCCAGAGTGTTTAACAAATGCATGGCAGTAGTCACGGCTCACCTGAGACATCTAGGATTCTGGGTTTTTCTATACTTAGACGACTGGCTCCTGGCCGCCACCATCGAGCATCTACTAACCAAGGCAAGAGACACCACCATTCATCTTTGCTCGGAACTGGGCATTACCATAACTTTAAAAAAATCTGCCTTGTTGCCATCACAGCATATTACATTTATAGGAGCAGACTTAAACATAGAAGACATGGTAGCAAAACTGCCTCACAACAGGGTACAGACACTGAGACATCAAGTGTGCATCTTGCTCTCAGAAAAGAAAGTACAAGTAAAGTTGGTTCTAAAGGTCTTGGGCACTATGGCAGCTGCTATAACATTAGTACCTCTGGCATGTCTACATATGAGAGTCCTACAGTGGCTTCTCTTCGCTCACTGGTCCATGCAGGAGTTACCCATGTCCCACAAGGTCTTCATTACAGACTCCTGCAAGAAAGACCTACATTGGTGGCTTCATTCCACACAAAGAACTCTAGGTAGGCTGTTCACTCCCCCTAACCAGTAGCCACAGTGACCACTAATGCTTCCCAGATGGGGGGGGGGGGGCATTATCGGGGAAAGAACATCCAAGGAACTTGGCAGGAACACAAGTACCACTTGCACATCAATGTTCAAGAGATGAGAGCAGTGCTTCTGGCATTACAGGCATTACAAAACTCTCTTCCACCAGGTACGATTGCAATACAGACAGACAATATGTCAGTGGTGTGGTACATCAGCAAACAGGGTGGAACCAGATCTTACACCCTCTGTCGAGAGGCTCAAAGAGTATGGCAGTGGGCAGTCTCTTCTCAATGTTTTCTGATTGCAGCGCATATTCCGGGGAAATCCAAAGTGATAGTGGACAAATTGAGCAGAGCAATTCTAATGCCTCACGAGAGTTATATTAAAGATATGTGCCATAGTGGTTTATATGTATGTGATTTGCTGACTTTTGTTGACATTTGGGGTGATTGTTGAGTGTTTAATAGTCTTGTTTGTGTCTTTAATTTGAAAAGACTTCTAGCATCTGTTTTGGGTTGATGCTTTCCAAGGTAGAATGGTAGGAAGCTGGAGTGGACATTTAAGGATCTGAAAGTACTGTTTTTTGGGGTATAGTGGCTGTGGAGATTAGGGTTTTGTTATATTTTTAAGAAGTATTTGGTTAGTCTTGCATTTGTTAGATTTAGTAGTGAATTGTTTCAGGGAAATCCAGATTTTTTGATTGTCAGAATAGGAGGTTTATTTGTTTATGATGTGTTCTGCATAGGACAAAGGAGTCCTTGTACATCTAGAAGGAGAAAATGCAGAAGAAAAATGGGAGACCTTCCACCAGAAGAAAATCCAAAACAAAAACCAGAATTAACAAGGGGGTTGGAGCGAGGGAGCAAATACTACAACAGTAAAGAGAAGGATATCTACTGTTATGATAAGATTTTATACAACTGCTCTATGTCCTTCTATATCACTGTTGCAGTATTCTTTACTATAGGGAGATTAAAAAGCTCAAGAAACAGAATGGGAGGTGGAATGCTGAGAAAATCCTTCCAACAAACTCATAAAATGGCTCTAGCAAAACCTGCTCTGGCCCTAGAAACCATATCCAACTTATAATGCTTAGTTAAGGTATGCACTGAAGACCAAGTAGCAGCTTCAAGAATGGAACTGATGTACAGAGCCTTGAAGAAAGCATTAGAAGAGGCAACAGCTGTAGTGGAATGAGCTCTAACAGAAGTAGGCAAAGATTTGCTGTGAAAATAATAACAAAAAGAAATGGCCTTAGATATCCAGGAGGAGATGGCTTGCCTAGAAACAGCCAAACCCAATGTCCTGGGATGAAAAGAAACAAAAAGCTGGTCAGACATATGCATGGCCTTTAATCTGATGTTGTCAATTTTCATTCTGTCCTCAACTGATGGGTTTAGATTCATTCCTTCGGATCAGACTCAGCCATTGCTAAAGCTTGTGGCAATCTAAAACTCTCGAGCTTCTCCCTTACCCATAATGCACCAACCCCAAGTACCTCAGATCTCGTTTGCCACTTATAGCAGAAGACATCTGTGGACTTGGTTCCCTCCAGAGTTCCCTAACCATTTTTGGATTGACCCAGGTCCCCCTCTATAATGTCCACTCACTCTTCCAGAAGTTTAATGGAAGATGTGGAGAGAGAATTGTGAGAAGGATTCTCTTGGTGCAGAGCCTGATGGGTTTCTTATCAGCTGCTACCCCTTCGGGGCAGGAGATCCAGTCTTCCTTTACACACCCTTTACTAGTTCCCCCTCTGACTCCTAATACTGTCTCAGAGTCCTTGGATTCAAGCTGTCTGGTGCCATCTGATTCAGATCCAAGGATGCATTTATCCTTGGATCTGAAGTTTGCTCTGAGCTTTTCATTTCAGTCAGATCCAGAGAGCTCTCTGAGCTGAAGCTTCCCTGGCGGATCAGAGGTGTTGGGGTCATCTCTGCTCCTTGGAGGCTTGGCACAGGTTAGCTTGGCTCTGGCTTCTGCCTCTGGAGATTGTTTTTGAAGCAGGAAAGGATAGCAGTCAAAAGGTAGCCTTTTCGGATCCAAGGTCCTTTCTCTGTTTGGGGTGGGCTGCCTTTGAGGCTATGGAGAGAGCTTAGTCTGCTTCAGCAACACAGATGGTCCCTTGCCCCTCAGATCTTCAGTCTACAACTTTTGACATTTATGCACTTGGAGTAATATCCCCCCTTTCCACAGGAACAGCCAATACAGAAACCCCAGACTTTCTAACAGGATATTCCAACTTCTTTTGATACCTCCCCAGAGGATGTAACTGAGGAGGTCCCTCAGAAGAAGGCGTGCAAGAAGAAGCACTTGGACTCCCCAGTGGAGTCTACCACGGAAGTTACAGACTTTAATTAAGGTGAAGGATCCCCACAGTCACCTCTTGAGGATGTCTCATTTGGAGACATCTTTGAAATCCTAAGACAGAGAGGTAGCTGGACACCCAGCAACCCTTTGTCCAAGGAGCCTGTATTCCCGGAGGCTTTTGGTACTGGCCCATATACCTCCTGGGTGACTCCACCTGCTTACGAGCTCATTGAGTTGATCTCTCTCTCTGTGGGCATGGAAGAATAACAATAATATAGAGCCAATGCCTTGGAGACCAGATAAGATGATGGCACTACTGGCGGACAAACAGTTTTGTGGAAAAGGAGTGTCCATTGATGCCATGATGTTAAGTTGTCTATCTCTCCTTCGTTCTTGCTGGTTGGGGTTCAGAGCCGATCCTCGGCTCCGACTCGGCCATCTTCAATAGCTCAAGAGCTGTTTACTGGCTCGAGGCTACCCCTTATCCCATAATGCCCAGCGATAGCTACCCAGATCTCGTTTGCCGCTTCAGCTGCGAGGTGTTGTTTTTCTGGCTCAGACTTGTATAGTATTATTTTGTGTAAATTCTCTCTGGAATTTAACTCTTCTAGTATATTTTTCTGTTTTATTATTAGCGATAGTGTTCTTACTGTTGTAGTTAACTGTTTATTCTGTAGTATCCCTTTTTTGTAGAACTCGTTTAACTTAGAGAGTTCTCCCCACCTCTTCCCCTGGTTAGCCATTTAACTTAGAGGCTTTCCTACTGTTTTTTTCTTATAGGCTAGCCATTTAAATTAGAGGCTATCCTATTACCTTTTAAAAAAAAAAAAACTTTATCTCCTTTCTAGATAGTACTTGTGTGCCTTTTCTGAAGGTGTGCTTTTTTATAGAACTGAATATTGTTCTTCTTATTGTTGGTTAAATTGGTTGGTTTCCTTTTTCCAGTACAGCATGTCCAAGGAAGCTAAGTTTTTTGGGTTTAAGAAGTGTGACTCATGCTGTCAGAAAATGTCTCTGACAGATGGGCACACTTCTTGCGTCTATTGTTTAGGCGCTGTACACCTGCAGGACTCTTGTTCTGTTTGCCATGCCTTTAGTCCAAGAGTCCTGCAGGAGCACAAGAATAAGTTGATTCTTAGGGGTCTGTTAAAACCCCAGGATTCACCGGCCAAGAGTTCACAGCCAGTGAAATCCCCTAAATCCACTAAGCCGTCGGCTCCAATTTTGGAGCCGACTTCGGTACAGGATTTTCCTTCTCCAACAGTTCTGGCTGACACCGACAAGAAAACCTCCCCGTCGGCTCCATCAGAAGCTTCGGAGCCATCACGGAGCCACAAGACGCTGAGGTCCCCTTCCCTAGAGTCGGTGCATTGGCTCCTCGGTCTCCTTTACTTCAAAGCGAGCGTAGTCACCGATCCTCTCACTCCTTTCGATCCTCTAGGCTGTCGGATCATGATGTGGAGAGAGTAGTCAGTAAAGTCGCAGGCACTAGTAAATTGTTGTCCAGCCCTCCTCAACAGGTATCGGCTCCATCCACTTCTCTTGATATTCCTCCTCAACTCCAATGAGTTTGGAGCCGGAGTTCATTGGGGTTCAAGTAGTGGAACCGTCGGCTCCGATAACTCTCTCTCCTTCGGTTCCAACGTCGGCTTCGATTCCCTCGGTGGTACCTTCCATCGAGGGATCTGGGTGCCATGGCTCCCTCGTCGGCTCCGAGGGGGCGAGTGGCATCGGACCCTTGTCCAAACCCATTCTCCCTCTCGGAGCTTCAGCGCAGGTGGGCTCGGCTCCAACATCGGCCTCGGAGCCATCCCCCTCAGTGCGGAGAAAGATTCCTATTTCTTTGGAACCGGAGCTTTCTCTGCCTCGTGGCAGGTATGCCTTTGATGTCATGCGGAGTGTGCTATTCTCTGAGTCAGCTCCACTTTCAGCCCCACCGGCTCCGTCCCCTGTAGTGCCTGTGCCAACCTCTGCTCCTTCTCCAGACCCTAAGCGTAGGGAACCAATGCTCCAGGACACCCCATTGGGTGTTTACTCCTCTTCTGAGGCCTCCCCTGATCACTCAGAGGAGCCCCCTTTGGAAGAAAAAGTGTAAGAGGAAGCACATTGACTCCCCCGAGCCTGTCATTTCTGATACAGACTTAGATGATTCGGAAGGGTCCCCGAGATCCCCCTCTGAAGATGTTTCCTTCTCGGACATCCTGGAAATGCTTAAGCAGAGGGGGAACTGGAATCTCCTAGCCCCAACCGAGGATGATTCTGTATTTTTGGATGCTTTCAGTTCCCAACCGTCCACCTCCTGGGTTTCTCCTCCTTTTGATCCACTTATGGCAGTGGTGGCTCGAAAGGCTTGGTCAGCTCTGGATACAGTGGAACCAACTCCGAGGAGACCTGATAAATTCATTACAGCACCCCAGGATAAGCAATTCCTTTCTAAAGGTGTTCCTGTTGATGCCATGGTGGTAGCAGCAGCCACCAAAAAAGAGTTAGCGGTGACCTCTTCATCTGTCCTTCCCCCTAACAAAGAGTCTAGGATGATGGACAAATACGGGAAGCGAATGTTCGCTTCAGCGACCTTCTCCATGAGGTCACTGAACTACCTATGTCATTTTACCTGACTTCAAAGGGATCTCCTTAAAGAGCTCAGAGGTACCCTTCAAGATCCAACAGCTGAGGGAGCACAAGCCAAAGTAGCTTCCCAGCTAGCGACGCTTAATGCTCTAGTTAACTCCTCCATGCGGCTCATTTCCTATGCAGCCGATGGGGCGAGTAGAGCCACAGGTACGGGTGTGGCCCTTAGGAGGCATGCGTGGATGCGACTGTGTAACTTTGCGGAACACTTTCGAGCGTCCTACAGCAACACCCCCTTTGATGGTTCCTTTCTTTTTGGACCACAGGTGAAAGACACTTTGACTAGGTGTGAGCAAGAAGGCAAGACTCTCTCTGCTGTGGGAGTCCATTTTTCCACTCCCTCTAGACCTTACCCCAAGAGTCAGAAGAGTGGGAAGATGTGGTTCCATAAATCTCAGAGAGCCTTGCCTGACACACGTAGTGATTTTTCTTCCAGAGGCAGAGGGGGAAACAACAATAATAGATGCCGCCCTCGTGGCAGAGGGGGTCTGTAGAACTAGGGCAACAGAGAATCTTTCTCTGACAAGCCCTTTTAGCATCCCTGAAGGGTTGCCCGGCTGCTCACCTCTGGAGGCAGTTGGGGGAAGACTTTCACTGTACCCAAAAGCCTGTCAAAGTTTGACACAAGACAGATGGGTACGGTCCATTATAACCAGAGGTTACAAAATTCCCTTACATCAACCCCCCTTACAGTCAAGGAAGACCCTTCCAGATGTTCCACCCAATCTGAAGGAGCAAGCAGTTATAGAAGTTTCAAAACTGCTAGAAAAAAGAGCCATCCAGGAAGTCCCGGCAGACCAGCATGGATCCGGAATTTACTGAAGGTTCTTTTTAGTACCAAAAAAGACAGGGCACTGGAGACCAATTCTGGATCTTAGCAGACTAAACAGGTCTGTACAAAGAACAAAGTTTCAGATGGTCACACTACAGTCCATTCTACCCTTTCTGGGTCAGGATAATTGGATGTGCTCGATAGATCTTCAGGATGCATACTACCATATCAAGATGGACAGGCACTCCAGGAGATATCTTCACTTCCGGCTGGGGGCCAGTCATTATCAGTTCAGAGCTCTGCCCTTTGGTCTCACCACAGCCCCCAGGGTGTTCACCAAATGTATGGCAGTGGTCACGGCTCACCTGAGACATCAAGGATTCCAGGTGTTTCCATATCTAGACAACTGGCTTCTCACTGCTACCACCAGGCATCAACTCCTACTAGCACGGGACTGCACAATCACAATCTGTACCCAGCTAGGCATTACAATAAATTCCGAAAAATCTGCCTCGTTGCCCTGTCAATCTATCACTTACATAGGAGCAGACTTAGACACAAGGAATATGTTTGCAAGGCTACCACTAGAAAGGGTGTCTGCAATTCGTCAGCAAGTACAAATTCTAATGCAGAGCAAAAGGATCCAAATCAGGTACGTCCTTCAAACTCTGGGGTCCATGGCAGCAGCCAGTCTTCTAATCCCACTAGTGCGCTTTCATATGAGAATTCTTCAGTGGCTTCTGTTCACGCAGTGGACTTTCCAAGAGCTACCCATGACTCACATGATCCTGATCACGGATGCATGCAAAAGACATCTTTCTTGTTGGATGGTCTCCCCACTAATTACTCAGGGCTTACCTTTCGTACAACCCCCTCCGGTAGCTACAGTGATGACAAACGCCTCCCTGATAGAGTGGGGGGGCATTATTTGGGCAGGACAGTGCAAGGCACCTGGCAACCTCACGAGTACCATCTGCACATAAATGTTCTAGAAATGAGAGCCGTGCTCCTGGCATTGCAAGCCCTTCAAGAGACTCTGCCTTCTGGGACCATTGCTATCCAAATGGACAACATGTCAGTAGTGTGGTACATCAACAAGCAGGGCGGAATCAGATCCTACCCCCTGCGTCGAGAAGTACTCAGACTTTGGCAGTGGATGATTTCCTCCCAACGTTTTCTGATTGCGACGCACATCTCTGGGAGATCCAACATCATAGCGGACAGGGTCAGCAGAGCTATCCTCATGCCTCACAAGTGGTCTCTGAATCAGGAAGTTGCGAATCTTATTTTCCGCAAATGGGGGCAGCCTTGCTGCAATCTCTTTGCCACCCCCTTCAACAGCAAATGCAGCAACTACTTCTCCCTTCTTCCACTTCAGGGTCACATTCCCAGAGACGCTCTAGTCCACGATTGGCCCCAGGGACTCCTTTATGCCTTTCCTCCCTTTCCCCTGATACCCAAACTTATGCAGAAAGCAATATTGTTGGGTTGCAAAATGATCCTCATTGCCCCCTACTGGCCTCGACAGATATGGTTCCTGTTCCTGCACCATTACCTTCTCGATCAGCCCTGGACTCTGGACCCAATTCCAGACCTCCTGGTTCATCAATCAGGTGGGTTGCATCAATCCCTCCAAACTCTTCAGCTCACAGCTTGGTTGCTCCACTTCCAGCCTTAGCCAGGCTTCCTAGCATTTCCCCAGCAGTCCGTGAGATTATTGTCTCCTCTCATAAGTCTACAACAAGGAAAACTTATGCTAGCAAATGGAAACGTTTCTATTGTTGGGCAGAGGCTAGGAATGTGGATCCTTTTTCAGCCCCAGTCCACGTAAGTCTGGAATTCCTAGCACAACTCTTTTACTCCGGGTCTGCTTCCGCTACAATCAGGGTACAATTAGCAGCCATTTCTAACTTTCATGTGGGTTTGTCAAACTCTAACATTATGTCTCATAAGCTCTGTAAAGCTTTTTTGAGAGGGACATCTCTTCTTAGGCCTCCAGTGAGAGATCCCCCTTCTCCTTGGGACCTTAATTTAGTCCTAACTTCCTTAATTCTGCCCCCTTTTGAACCGGCAGCATCCTGCTCTATCAAGTTTCTATCTTGGAAGACACTCTTTTTGGTAGCTATCACTTCAGCCAGACATGTCTCCGAACTTCAGGCACTATGCGTTCGTCCTCCCTACTTGGTGTTTCATAAGGACAGGGTTGCTCTGAGGACTAATCCTTCATTTCTTCCTAAAGTCTGCTCAGAAAATAATTTAAACCAATCTATAGATCTTCCTGTGTTTTTCCCTAATCATACCAACAAGGCAGAGTACAAACTACACCAATTGGACGTCCATAGACAATTGCGTTTTTACCTACACAGAATGAAAGAAATAAGGAAGTCAGACCAATTATTCCTTTCTTATGCCATAGGCAAACAAGGTCTCCCAGTTTCCAAGGTAACCTTGTCAAAATGGTTATCACACACTATTACTTTCATTTATCAGTTAAGGAATAAAGAGTTACCTGTTAAACCGAAAGGTCATTCTACTAGGGCCTTGGCCACCTCTGTAGCTTTCCAGTCCAGGTTGCCCATGGATTCCATCTGTGCAGCTGCCATGTGGGCAAACCCTCATACCTTTGTTTCTCATTACAAGCTAGATATGGTCTCCAGGAGCAGAGCTGACTTTGATTCTACTGTTCTGAAGAGTCTGTTCCACTGAGCCACCCAGGATGTTAGGTGCTAGGGACACTGTCCCAACCAGCAAGAATGAAGATGAGATAGACAACTTAACATAAAGAAGTTATGTACCTACCATAACTTTCCATGTTTGTTGTCTTCATCTCGCCTTCCTTCTTGCGTCCCACCCTCCATCCCCCTGTCCTAGTGGACCGAGAGGAGTTTCTGTTTCACTGGCTGAGTGTTCTCTTGTTTTCCTCTACTGACTTAGAGAATATCGCAGGTATAGTCAACCAATTATTTTGACTGGTTTATTCTCTTGTTATGTCTGGAGTTAGCTATTTCAAACGAGATCTGGGTAGCTATCGCTAGGCATTATGGGATAAGGGGTAGCCTTGAGCCAGTAAACAGCTCTCGAGCTATCGAAGATGGCCAAGTCGGAGCCAAGGATCGGCTCCGAACCCCAACCAGCAAGAAGGAAGTCAAGATGAAGACAACTAATATGGAACGTTATGGTAGGTACATAACTTCTTTTTCATGGTGGTGGCCAATAAGAAGGTACTTGCTGAGGAGAGTTTCACTGTTCATCCCCCCAACAAGGAGTCTCAGGCGATGGATCTCACGCGATGGACAGGTTCAGGAAGCATGTCTGTGCTTTAGCGACCTTCACCTTAAGGTCACTAAATCATTTGGCACATTTTACAAGACTACAGAGGGATTAGACCAAAGAGCTCTTAAATACCCTTTCAGGATCCATTGCTGAAGAAGTGCAATCTTCTGTAACTTCTCAGCTGACTACTCTGCAACCAATTTCCATTCCTTAGTGAGGGTAATTTCTCATGTAGCTGAAGGAACCTCAAGGGTGGCAGGTTCGGGCATTAATATGAAAGGGCATGCCTGGATGCACATCTTCGTTCATCAGCTCTCCTTTTGATGGCACGTCGTTGCTTAGGCCCAAAGTAAAGGCCATGTTACCCACGTGTGAGAAGGATGGAAAGATCCTGTCTGCCATGGGCATACATTTTTTGACCCCTCAAAGATCTTTTTTCTAAGAATCAGTGAGGTGCTAAAAAGTTGTGGTTCAAGAAATCCCAGGGATTTTTCCAGGACACATGGAGGAAGTTCCCCAGGAGTCAAAGGGGGAACTCTAATGGTAGACGCTGCCCCCATGGCAGATGTGGCCTGCAGAACCAGGGGTCCAGAGATTCTTATTCTGACAGACCCTACCAGAACTCCTGAAAGGAGGCCTGATTGTCCTTCTCTGGAGGCAATCGGAGGTCAATTATCCCTGCACCAGAGAGCCTGGCTAGAAATAACAGATACTTGTGTGCAGAGGATAATTTCCAGACAGTATATAATACCATATCTGAATCATTTGATCATCAACCTGTGGGTATCGGATCTGACCTGGATCCGAGCCGGCAGCTTTCCAAGCTAGAAATCCGAGCTCCAAGCTCCTCTCCCTTACCCATAATGCCCTGCTACCTCCTTCCAATCCTCAGATCGTGTTTGCCGTGGCTTTTTCAAGCACGAGATTTTTGAGCTCCTAGCGTTTAGGCGATTTGTGTTTTTTTGTCAAAATCTTTCTTAGTTTTTTGGTGTGTGTGGTTAGTTTAATTTCTTAGTTTAAACCCCTGAGATTTACCGTCCCCTCATAGTTTAAAGCCTAGTAGGCCCCCTCCCTTTTCCCTTAAGTGTTTGTGTGGGCGCCTGTGTGTTTTTTTGTGTAGAAATCATGGCCGAGGTCCCAAAGGCCATCTTTTCTAAGTGCACTGAGTGTGGCCATAAGCTTTCCCCAGTGGATGGCCACACTCAGTGCATCCTCTGCCTGGGGGTACCGCATTTGACCTCGGGCTGCCAAATTTGTGCAGCCTTTAACCCCCGGGCCCTGAGGGATAGGAGGAATAAGCTGATTCTGGTGGGTCTCCTACCCACGGAGTCAGCTTCTTTCTCCTCTCCCTCGGTGGCTACAGCCGTGGCTGTGGCTGCTCAGCCTGCTGTCCCCTCTCCCCTGGCTGGGACTCAACCTCCCACTTCTTCCCAGGGAGAGAGGGACTCTAAAAAAGAAAAGAGAGAGAGAGAATGAGAGGCACAGAAGCCACAAGCGGCGGGCTGACTCAGCCCCGCCTGCCAAGCTGCTCTCCTCACCCCCAGAAGGTCACCGGGCCTTCCTCCCCTCGGCTCCATTCTCCACGCTTCTCACCAGAGCTGGAGGAGGAGGCCCGACCATCTTCGAAGTCATCGTGGCAGCCCTCCCGGCCAGCTTGGGCGACCTCCTCTAGGTCGACCCGTAGCCTCTCCGATGCTGATATGGACCGGATGATGCGTCATTTTCTCCAAACCCAAATGCAGATGGGAGTGCTGCTGCCTCCCCCCCCCCTCCGGGGGGGAGTTCAGCCCCACTTTTTGCCCCGATAGCTCCTTCTCCAATCCACTATCGGGTTTCGGAGCCTTCAGATCCGAAGAGTCTCGGAGTCAGGGAGTCGGCGCCGATGGTTATCGCTACCTGGACGCCGGCCATGCCCTAGAGTTTGTCGGATCCTTTTTCGGATCCGAGCTCTCAGGGCCAAGAGCCATGCGTCAGATCCGAGGGGGCCAGTGTGTCTTCGGCTCCTTTTTGGTCGGAGCACATTTCCCTCTCGGGTCCGAGCACTTCGGCTCCAACACCGATCTCCACGCCGGATCCGAGGGTGTTAACCACGGGGCCCAGGAAGATTGGTTCACCCTCTGCTTTCGACGTGGTGGAGAGGGTCCTCTCGAGAGGTTGGAAATCCCCTGCTCTCTCTTCGGATTTCGCCCCCACTCCCTTGCAGCTGGGCTTGTCTTCCATCGTCCAGTCCCAGGGACAGCCTGCGTTGACACCCCAGCCCGTTCCACTTGCCGAACACGACCCTGTTGGTGAGCCCTCCTCAGACAGTCCCACCAAGGAGGCCCCTCACAAACGTAAGTGTAAGAGGAGACACTTGGACTCCCCTGAGTCCCTCATGGAGGACACCGATGTGGAGAAAGGGGAAGGTTCCCCCAGGTCACCCCCCGAGGACATCTCCTTTGGAGACATTATGGAAATGCTTCGCCTAAAGGGGGGGGTGGACAGCCCAAAAACCTTCCTCGGATGAGTTGGTGATCCTGGAGGTATTCGACGCAGGCCCGTCTACCTCTTGGGTGTCCCCTCCGGCCGACCCCCTGGTTGACCTCATCACTACCAGGGCATTGAAGGAACCGGACACTGTAGAGCCAGTCCCCAGGAGGCCAGATAGGATTCTTAGTCCCCCTGTGGATAGGACGGCTTGGAGTAAGGGTTCCCCGGTAGATGCCATGGTGGTGGCAGCAGCCACCAAGAAGGAACTAGCCCAGGATAGTTCCTCGATCCATCCCCCTGATAAGGAGTCTCGGACGATGGATCGTATCGGGAAGTGGATGTTTGCTTCAGCTACCTTTTCCTTAAGGGTCCTGAATTATTTGGCCCATGTAATTAGACTTCAGCGGGATCTGGTGAAAGAATACGCTGAGTCTCCCCCGGAGTCCATGTCGGCTGAGGACAAACGGGCCTTCTCGGCTCGCATGGCCACTGTGAAATCTGTTTCAAACACGTCTATGCGACTACATTCCCATGCCACAGAGGGGGCCGCTAGAGCCAGCGGGTCCGGCATCGCCTTAGGGCATCACGCCTGGCTCCGGCTTTGTGACTTTGCAGAACCTTTCAAGGCGTCCTTCGCGAACACACCCTTCGGTTCTACCCTGTTCGGGAAGACCGTCCGTGACACATTGGTTCAGAGCGAGAAAGACGGGAAGATGCTGTCTGCTGTCAGAGTCCGCTTCTCGGCTCCTAAAAGATCCTTTTCCAGGAACCAGAGAGGACAAAGAAGATGTGGTTTCGGAAGTCTCAGCAGTCCTTTTATGCTCCGGACCCTTCGTCCTTCAGAGGCAGAGGGGGACAAGGTAGATGCCAGCCCTGAGGCAAAGGGGGGCTGAAAAATTTTGGATCACGGGACCTTTTTCTGACCGACCCACGCAGCAGCCCTGAGGGGTTGCCCGACTGCTCCTCTCTGGAGGCAGTTGGGGGCGTTTTTTGAAGCACTTGGCCCAATGGGAGTGCATCACAACAGATAGCTTGGGTGCTTCGAATAATATCCAGAGGTTACTCAATCCCTTTCATAAACCTGCCTCCTCAGTCGAGGTGTCTCCCCAATGTGAGAAACACAGTTAGCCAGCAGTTGTAGTGATTCGAAGTATAAAACACATAGCACCAAATAAGGTACTAAATAAAGAACTTTATTAGTCAGACCGGTTTCGGCAAAAAAATGCCTTCTTCAGTGTAGAATAAATGGACATCCAGCACGTCCCCGCAGGCCAATCCGGGTTAGGCAATTACTCCAGGTTCTTTTTGGTGCCAAAGAAGATGGGTGACTTAAGGGCCAATCCTCGACCTTTCAACAATGAACCTCTTCATTGCCAAGGAGAAATTCCGGATGGTCACACTTCAATCCATTCTGCCCCTTCTGCAGGAGAAGGACTGGATGTGCTCCATAGACCTCAAGGATGCATACTATCACATTCTCATGGACAAGCGATCCAGGAGGTTCCTCCGCTTTTGGCTAGGGGCCAGCCATTACTAGTTCAGAGTCCTACCCTTCAGCCTCACCACAGCCCCCAGGGTGTTCATCAAGGTCATGGCAGTTGTAGCGGCCCACCTGAGACTTCAGGGAATACAGGTTTTTCCTTACCTAGACGACCGACTAGCTCCTTACCGCCCCCACCAGGCATCTACTCTGCGTAGCCAGAGATTGCTTCCTACTTCTAGCATCCCAATTGGGGATCACCATAAACTTCAAGAAGTCATCCCTTCAACCAATTCAAGTCTTGGAGTTCATAGGGGCCAGAATAGAGACGCTTCAGACCAAGGCCTTCTGCCCGTCAGCAGAGTTAGTCCTGAGAGCTTTAGGGTCCATGGCAGCAGCAGCAATCAATCTTGCGCCCTTAGCTCACTTGCACATGAGGGTTCTCCAGTGGACTTTGCAGGTTCAGTGGTCCATCCTTCACCACCCGCTGGACTTACTGATTCCTCTCAGCAGAGTTTGCAGAAATTCCCTCATGTGGTAGCTCCAATCTCGAGAGTTTCGGGAAGGACGACCGTTTGTTATGCCGCAACCCCAAGCCATGGTGACCACAGATGCTTCTCGCCTTGGGGGGGGAGCATTACGTGGGCAGAACTGTCCAAGGTACGTGGACTCAGACGGAGACCGTTCTGCATATCAATGTTCTGGAGACAAGAGGCCGGTGCTTCTAACATTGCAAGCCCTTCATGCCTTTCTCCCTCCAGGGACTATTGCAATTCAGTCAGACAACATGTCAGTGGTCTGGTACATCAACAAACAGGGGGGGACCAGGTCTTACCCTCTTTGCCGAGAGGCCATGAGAGTTTGGGATTGGGCGATATCCACCAACCATTTTCTGTTAGCAACGCACATTCCAGGTCGGTCCAACATCCTAGCGGACAAACTGAGTCGAACTATCCTCTCACCTTACGAGTGGTCTCTAAATCCCTTAGTAGCAAAACAGATCTTCCGCAAGTGGGGTCAGCCTTGCTGCGATCTCTTCGCGTCACCTTCCAATGTGAAGTGCAGCAAGTTTTTAACTCTAATTCCCCCTCTGGTGGAAAGCCCCAGAGATGCTCTAGTTCATGCTTGGTCACCCGGTCCTCTTTATGCTTATCCTCCTCTTCCGTTGATGACAAAATTCTTACAGAAAGCTCGTCGGTTGGGGAACAAGATTATCCTCATAGCCCCATTCTGGCCTCGTCAAGCCTGGTTCCCAAGCCTACGGTCTCATCTTATAGCTCCTCTCTGGATCTTGGATCCCATCCCGGATCTGATATCTCATCCTTCGGGATTGAAACCCCTGAATCTGGTCTATCTCAAGCTCTCAGCTTGGTTGATCCAGTTCCATTAGTTGCTAGGACTCCCGGTATCTCGTCTGCAGTTAGATCTATCCTGGTAGTGGCGCATAAGCCTTCTACCAGGGAGGTTTACAATAGTAAATGCAAGCGGTTTTCCATTTGGGCGTCTCATAGGAATTTGGATCCTTTCACTGCTCCCATCCCAGCAGTGCTCGATTTCCTATCTCATATTTTTCAGCAAGGGGCCAGTTCTTCTACTGTAAAGGTTCAAATGGCTGCCATCTCCCATTTTCACATTGGAGACAATCTCAATCCCCTCACTTCCACCAAGATTTGTAAGACTTTTCTGAAAGGTACGTTTCTCTTGAGACCTCCTATTAGAAACTCTGTACCTCCATGGGATCTAACTTTGGTCCTTCAGGCTCTGACTGAACCACCTTTTGAACCTGCAGCTTCTGTTGATTTGAAATTCTTGTTCTGGAAAACTGCCTTTTTGGTAGCTAGTGGTAGCTATTACCTCAGCTAGAAGGGTGTCGGAGCTTCAGGCCCTCTGTATTAAGCCCCCGTATCTTGTTTTCCATAAGGACAGGGTCTCTCTCAGGACTAACCTATCTTTTTTACCTAAAGTGGCCTCCGAGGCGAACATCAATCAGTCCATTAATCTCTCAGTTTTTTTCCCTAACTATCAAAACAAAGGATAGTACAAACTTCATTTGTTAGATGTTCATAGACAGTTATGTTTTTATTTACACAGATCAGCTGCTTTCCACAAGTCTAATCAGCTCTTTGTTTCCTTTGCAAAACCCTTCTTGGGTAATCCAGTGTCGAAGGTGACTCTGGCCAGATGGATTTCTCATTGCATTCTGCTCACATACAAACTATCTGGCCTGCCAGAGCCTATAGGGGTTCATGCTCATTCTACCTGCTCTATGGCTACATCTGCTGCATTCTGGTCTAGAGTTCCCTTGGATGACATTTGCTCTGCAGCTACTTGGGCATTCTCTCATACCTTTATCTCTCGCTATAAACTGGATTTAGTGTCTAGAGGAAGGGCAGCTTTTGGCTCTGCAGTGCTCCGGAATATCCTTCCTTGAGGACCTCCCAAGTTTTTTGGTAGCTGGGGACTCTGTCCCACAGGTTGATGATCAAATGAAGTTAACTACTTCAGATAAAGAAGTTATGTACTCACCATAACGTTCCATCTGAGTAGGTAACTTCATTTGTCAGCAACTGACCCTCCCTCCTTCCCCCTAACCTGGTTCTTTGATTATCTGAACCCTAGGATTATTTTTCAGGTCCTTTGTTAATCCTTAGGTTAGGATTCTTCAGGTTGTTGTTTTGTCTTTGTGAGGTTATATAGGTGGGCAAACGCAATCTGAGGATTGGAAGGAGGTAGCAGGGTATTATGGGTAATGAGGAGGAGCTTGGAGCTCGGATCTCTAGCTTTGAAAGCTGCCAGCTCGGATCCAGGTCGGATCCAATACCCACAGGTTGATGATCAAATGAAGTTATCTACTCAGATGGAACGTTATGGTGAGTACATAACTTCTTTTTTCCCTTCCACCTCCTTTTTCAAGGAAAATCCCTGATATTCCACCCAGTCAGAGGGAACAAGCAGCCATTCAGGTACAAAGGCTACTAGAAAAATGAGTCACCCAAGAGGTCCCACCAGACCAGCAAGAATCCGGAACTTACTCAAGATTCTTTTTAGTGTCAAAGAAAACAGGGGACTGGAGACCAATTTTGGATCTCAGTGACTTAAGCAATTCAGTTCGTCATCCCAAGTTCCAGGTGGTCACAGTTCAGTCCATTCTTCCTTTTCTGGACAAGGATGACTGGATGTGCTTCATAGACTTTCAGGATGCGTACTATCATATAAAGATGAACAGATGATCCAGAAGGTATTTAAGCTTCTGGCTGAGATCCAGTCATTATCAGTTCAGGGTTCTGCCTTTTGACCTCACCACAGCCCCCAGGGTGTTTACCAAATGTATAGCAGTAGTAGCAGCTCATTGAGACTGCAGTGATTCCGGGTATTTTCATATCTAGACAACTGGCTCATTACCACTCCAATCATTTAATAAGGTCAAGGGATCAGGTTCTCCAGACATGTTTTCATCTGGGGATAACCATAAACTATGAAAAGTCTCAACTGGAACCAACTCAAAATTTGGAATTTATAGCATCACTATTAAACACTGAGTTAATGATAGCCTCACTGCCTCTACTGATGGTTCAGACTATAAAGTCACAGTTCAGAAAAATAATCTGCAGTACCAAGATTTCAGCCCGCTTGATCCTTCAGGATCTAGGATCAATGTCAGTGGCAATAGCACTAGTACCTTTAGCCAGATTTTACTTCTACTGTGGATGCTATCAACACAATGGTCAATATTTTACCAACCAATGTCAAATCCAGTTCTAATCACCAACACATGCAAAAAGGATCTCAAGTGGTGAATTCAATCAAACCAGGTTCTACAAGGCTGTCCATTTATTCAACTTCAGCCAAAAGCCACGGAGACCATGGATGCTTCCCAAATGGGCTGTGGGGGGCATTTTTTGGGGATGATAGTCCAAGGCACTTAGGCCCCTGAGGAGGCCAACTTGCATATCAATGTCCTAGAGATGAGAGCAGTGCTTTTAACTTTGCAGGCCCTTCAGAATGCTCTCCCTTTGGGGATGATAGCAATTCAAACAGAAAATATGTCAGTGGTTTGGTACATCTAGAAACAAGGAGGGATTGGATCATATCCCTTGTGTCAAAAAGCACTCAGAGTGTGGCAATGGGAGATCTCATCCAGCTGGTTTCTCGTAGAAACACACATTCTGGGGAAGTCCATTGTGATAGCAGACAAGCTGAGCAGGTGCATTCTTCTACCTCACGAATGGTCGCTCAACAGGAACGTAATGGAAATGATAGTCCGTCAGTGGGTCCAGGCTTGCTGTGATCCCTACTTCTCCCCCAAACAACAAATGCAGCAGCTACTTTGCTCTAATCTCCCTACAGGGAGAATCACCAAGAGATGCTGTACTTCACAACTGGCCACCCAGTCTTCCTTACGCTTATCCACTAATTCCACTTATTCTGAAATTGCTACAGAAAGCTGCCATGCTGAAGACTGAAGTCATCCTCATTGTACCTATTTGACCTCAACAGATTTGGTTCCCCTTCCCTTGGCCTCATTTACATCACCACCCTTGGATTCTGGATCTGACTCCAGACCTCCTGTCTCACCCAACAGGCATGATTCACTCAGACATATCCAACATCAGGCTGACCACCTAGCATCTCCAATTCCATTAGTAGCTAGACAACCTATGCTCTCTTCACGTTTCCAACATATACTTTTATATTCCCGTAAACCCTGTACTCAAAAAACTGTACTCCAGTAAATGGAAGAGGTTTGTTTACTGGGCTCAACAAAATAATATTGATCCTTTTTTGGCTCCCATACATAACATCCTTGAATATTTAGCCCTACTTTTTAAAGAAAGAGCTACTTCCTCAACAGTTAAAGTTCAGTTAGCAGCAATATCTAATTTTCACATTGGATTTGAGAATTCATCCGTCACCTTTCATAAACTATGCAAGGCGTTTTTGCATGGCACTATACTTCTAATAGCTTTTTTAAAGACCCTACTCCCCCGTGTGATCTGAATCTGGTACTGCAAGCTCTTACACATTCCCCTTCGAACCAGCAGCTAAGTGTAACCTTAAATACCTTTCTTGGAAAACTATTTTTCTGGTAGCCATTACTTCTGCCAGACAAATTTCTGAGATTCAAGCCTTGTCCTCCAAACTTCCATACTTGATCTTTCACAAAGCTAGAGTTACATTACGAACTAATGCATCTTTTCTTTAAGATGGTTTCAGAATCTGATATCAATCATTCCATTAATTTGCAAGTGTTCTTTCCTAAATATGCTAACAAAGGTGAATACATGATGTGAAGTTGTTCTATCTCGCCGTTCATTCTTACAGATGGGTTCGGAGCCGATCCTCAGCTTCGGGTCTGCCTACTACAAAGCTTGAGGCAAAGTCCCTATCCCATGATGCATGTAGAGTTACCTCAGATTTAGTTTGCCGCTGCAACAGATCAGAGGTTCTCACTAGCTTGGGCCAGTAAAAAACTTATTTTTCAAATATTTTTCAATTTATTGATAATTTCTTCTAAATAGTAGTTTTTAGAGACTTAGTTACGCTCTTACAGCTTTACTGTGTAGTTTCCCTTCCCTTGGTGTGCCTCTTTCATAGATTACTATTTGGTCTCGTTTTTTCTTAGGCTTAGTTTAGATTGTAGTGTTTAAATAGTGACCTTTCTGTCACAATTTTCCTTGGTACTAGTTTAGATTTAAGTGTGTGTGCTTAGATAGTGACCTTTTTGTCACAGCTTGAAAATAATTAGAGCTAAAGTTTATTTAGTGTGTTAGCAGTAGTATATAGTATTGTTGTTTGTATTTATATAGTGACTTTCTGTCACAACTTTGATATTTCTGTCTACCTTCTGTTTAGATCTAGGATTATGGATAGATTTGGGAAGCACACTTACAGTTCAGCCACTTTTGCACTGCGTTCGCTCAACTATCTAACCCATTTTACGAGACTGCAAAGAGTTCTCCATAAAGAGCTGGGAGATGCTCTTCAGGGTACAGTAGCTGCAGGAGTTTCAGATAAAGTTGCCTCCCAGGTTGCTACCCTCAGCTCCATAGTTAACTCGTCCATGCTCCTCGTTTCATATGCAGCGGATGGAATGAGCAGGGCAGCGGGTACAGGAATTGCTCTTAGGAGACACTCCTGGATGCACTTCTGTTCCTTTGCGGAGCCCTTCAAGTCATCCTTTGTAAATACCCCTTTTGATGGCTCGTCCCTTTTCGGGCCCAAAGTCAAGGAAACTTTGACTAGGTGTGAGCAGGAATGAAAGACTCGTTTTTTCCTCCCCTACCAGACCCTACCCCAAGGGTCAAAGGGCAGGAAAGATGTGGTTCCGAAAAGCCCAAGGAGCCTTTCAGGACACGTGGTGAACCCCCCTACAGGGGCAGGGGAGGAGGCAATAATGGAAGATGCCACCCTCACGGCAGAGGGGGGTCCGCAAAACCAGGGCAACAGAGATCACTTCTTTGGGAAGCTCTACCCGCGCTCCTGAAAGGAGGCCAAACTGTCCTACTCTAGAGGCAGTCGGGGGTCACTTATCATTGTATCCAGATGCCTGGCTTAAAATAACAAATGACAACTGGGTACAAAGTATCATTTCCAGAGGATATTTCATTCCTTTCGCCACACCTCCTCCACTGACAAGCAAAATCCCGGACATTCCACCCAGTTACAGGCAACAGGCAATGGTAGAGGTCCAAACGTTGCTAAGAAAAAGAGTCATCCATCCAGTCCCAGCAGACCAGACAGGATCCGGAACTTATTTAAGATTCTTTTTAGTTGCAAAAAAGACAGGGGACTGGAAACCTATATTGGACCTCAGCAGACTAAACAAATCTGTCAAGAAAGAGAAGTTTCAGATGGTCACGCTTAGTTGATACTTCCCGTTTTAGGGAAAGACAATTGAATGTGCTCTACAGATCTCCAGGATGCGTACTACCACATAAAAATGGCCAGACCATCCAGGGATCATCTGTGCTTCTGCCTGGGAGCCAATCATTACCAGTTTCGAGCCCTGCTCTTTGGTCTCATTACAGTCCCCAGAGTGTTCACCAAATGTATGGCAGTGGTCACGGCTCACCTGAGACGTTTGGGATTCCAGGTGTTTCCATACCTAGATGATTGGATCCTCACCGCCACCACCAGGCATCAACTCATTCAAGCCAGGGACACCACTCTGTCACTCTGCAGTCAGCTGGGCATTACAATAAACTCAGAAAAATCTGCCTTGTCATCATCGCAACATACTGTTTTTATCGAAACAGAATTGGATACCACCACCACGCTGAGACTTCCAGTAGTAAGAGTCTTACTACTCCATTAGCAGGTCCACAATCTGATATCCAAAAACAAGGCTCCAGCATCAGAGGTACTAAAACTGTGAGGCATGATGGCGGCTGCAATTCTGGCCATACTGCTGGGTCACATGCACATGAGGATTCTGCAATGGCTGTTGTTCACTCAGTGGTCTTACCAAGAGCTCCCCATGTCTCACCTTATAATGATCATGAACTCTTGCAAAAAGGATCTTCAGTGGTGGTTGACCTCTCTTCATGTCACGATAGGTCGTCCCTTTGTTCTACCCCCACCAGCGGCCACAGTGACCACGGACGCTTCCCTGATAGGGTGGGGGTGGGCATTTTCAGGGAAGAACAGCCCAAGGCACATGGACCGATCAGGAGACACACCTGCATATCAATGTCCTAGAGATGAGAGTAGTACTTTTAGTGTTGCAGTATTTCCAGGACTCTCTTCCTCTGGGTACATTTGTGATTCAGACAGACATGTCAGTGGTCTGGTACTTGAACAAACAAGGAGGAACCAGGTGATATCCCCTTTGTCGCAAGGTCCTAAGAGTATGTCAGTGGGCTATATCCACCCAGTGCTTTCTGTTGGCAATGTACATCCTGGGGAAATCCAGCGTGATAGCAGACAAGCTGAGCAGAGCAATTTTGTTGCCCCATGAGTGGTCCCTCAAGAAAGAAATAGTGGACAGGATATTCCACAGGTGGGGCCAGCCTTACTGCAACCTTTTTGCCAGTCACATGAGCACAAAATGCAAAAGCTACTTTGCCCTGATTCCCCCTCCGGGAGAAGCCCCAAGGGATGCACTCATTCACGATTGGCCCCCGGGTCTCCTTTATGCATTCCCACCAATCCCGTTGATACCCAAGATACTACGTAAAGCAAAAGCCCTGGGAAGGACCATCATTCTAATAGTCCCTCATTGGCCTCATCAGATTTGGTTCCCTTTCCTTCGATTTCATTTTTTGGAAGACCCTTGGATTCTGGACCCAGTTCCAGATCTCCTGACGCACTCTTCGGGGGAACTACATCCCTCTCTGCAGTCCCTGAAGCTGACAGCTTGGCTGCTCCAATTCCCATCATAGCCAGGTTCCATAACCTTTCTAATGAGACAAAGCAAATTTTCTTGTCCTCTCACAAATCCTCTACGAGGAAGCTATACCTTAGCAAATGGAAAAAATTTTCTATATGGGTCTAGCAAAACAATATTGATCCCTGTCAAGCCCCTATGGCCTCCATTTTAGAATTCTTGACTATGATTTTTAACAAAGGAGCAGCAGCAGCAACAGTTCATGTTCATCTTGCTGCCATTTCTAATTTTCATCTTGGATTTGAAGGATTGAACATTATGTCACACAAACTATCCAAAGCCTTTCTTAAAGGGACCTTTCATCTCACACCACCTGTAAAATCTCCCTATACCCCATGGAATCTAAATTATATGCTTTCTCGAATTATTCTTCCTCCATTCGAACCAGCCTCCTCACGTGACCTTAAATTTTTGTCATGGAAGACTATCTTTTAAGTAGCTATCACTTCTGCCTGCAGAGTGTCAGAGCTTCAAGCCTTATCCATTAAGCCTCCATATTTGATTTTCTATGCTGACAGTTTCACTTCGAACTAACCCCTCCTTTTTGCTTAAGTTTGCATTGAAGCTAATCTTAATCATATGATTGATTTGCCAGTTTTCTTCCCCAATTACTCCAAGAATTTAGAATATATGCTGTACAAACTTGATGTTCATAGACAGCTCAGATTTTACTTGGATAAAACAAAAGATTTTAGGAAATCTGAACAGCTTTTCATCTCCTTTTCAGACTCCAGGAAAGGTATGCCAATAGCCAAAACAACTCTGTCCAAGTGATTATTTGATTGTATCACATTTGCTTATTCAGCTGCTAATATGCCCTTACAACATAAAATTAAAGCTCACTCCACCAGAGCAGTGTCTACATCTTCTGCCAGACTTCCTATTGATAACATTTGTGCAGCAGCCACTTGGTCTACACCTCATACCTTTATCACAAATTACAAAGTTGACAGGGCCTCCTTTGTATCCACTGTCCTGAAAAACATACTCCCGTGAGCCACCCGAGATAGATGGTGCTTGGGATGCTACCCATCTGTAAGAATGAACAGCGAGTTAAATTAACTTCACATAAAGAAGTTATGCACTTACCATAACGTTCCATGTGAGTTGTTCATCTCACCTTCATTCTTACTTCCTACCCTCCTACCCCCTCCTGGGCTTTTTGAAGACTGAGATGCTGGATTCTTCCTGGTTGCTCAACCCTTCTAAAGCTTTCTCTTATGGAGTGATAGAATGACATATGGTATTATTATATGCAGCAAACCAGATCTGAAGTAACTCTAGGTGCATCATGGGATAGGGACTTGGCCTCGAGCTATCTGAAGACCTCGAGCTTTGTAGTAGGCTGACTCAGTGCCAAGGATTGGCTCCAAACCCATCTGTAAGAATGAAGGTGAGATGAACAGCTCATATGGAATGATGTGAGAGTGTTCAATCTCGCCTTTGTTCTTACACATGGGTTCGGAGCCGATCCTCGGCTCCGTGCCGGCCGACTGCAAGCTCTGCATCGAGAAGAAGCTCGAGGACATCTAATACCCACAATCCCCCTCTGCCTTTACCTCAGATCTAGTTTGCCGCTGCTGCATACGCATCGCTGGGGACTAGCTCGAGGCTTTTACAGATAAGAATTTATCTTTCTGTTTAAACTTTTCAAAAAAATTACTTTAAATATAGTCGATGAATAGTTAGAGTAGGTGTGTGAGTGGACTTTGATATCTCGGTTCCTTAGATTAGTTACTTAGTTTAACTAAAGGGTACAGAGTTTTTCGGGGCCTACCACCCCTACTTGAATAACTTTGACTAAGTATTTGTTGTAGTCTGCTTTATTACAGGAATTGACACTTATACCGGATTTGACTGTTTTTCATTGGAAGTGACTTTTAATTACTGGACTGTCTTTCTTTCTTGTTATTATGTCAGAAAAATTAAAATCTGGCTTCAAACGTTGTCAGTGTGGCCAAAAAATGTCGGTCACAGACAACCACAGTTCCTGTGTCTACTGTCTTGGCCCTCTCCACTTACAAGAGGACTGCTCTATTTGTCACTCTTTTAGTGGGAGGGTCATGACAGATAGGCGCAGGAAACTGATGGATAGAGGATTGCTGAAACCCTCTTTCCAGGAGGCTCTGGATGCTTCAGACCAGGCATCCAAGTCTTGAAGGGTCGAGGCGTCGGAGCCAAAGTCATCGGCTCCGAGCTCTTCGAGTCTAGTTAGATCACCGGTTCCACAGACTTGGGCCGAGTGTTCAACTGTTGGCAGTTCGAGCCTCGAGTCTTGGAACCGTGACGGAGCTCCCTCCACCGACTCTGTTGAGGTCGGCTCTCTTCGATCCCTTCGACTCGTTCTTCTAGAGCCCTTTCCGACACCGACGTGGACCGTGTGGTGCAGAAACTTATGGAGCATACGGCCCTGTCCAAGCTTATTTCGGTCTCCTCTCAGTTGATGTCGAGACTTGAAGGCCTGCCACTATCTCCATCTGTTCCTCCTCCGAGACCTGTTCAGTCTTCGGAGCCGGAAGAAGCTGACTTGATGATTGTGGAGCCCTCGGTGCCAGAACCGTCTTTTCTCGGTCGGCACGTTTACCTCGACTCCATCCGATCCGTACGGAGTCTCGGCGAAGATCTGTCCTTGGTTCCGGGACCGAGTCGGACTGATGTTTCGTTCCGACGCTCTTCTCGGGCCTCGCACGGATCGATTCGGTTCCGTCCTCGGTCGGTGCCTTCCTGTTTCGGGATTCTTCCCATTTCTTCAGAACCGGGAGATACCTCGACTGGGACCCGGGGCCTTCGACCTCATGAGGAAGGTGTTGTCTACCCAGACAACCACATCAGCAGGTACAGCTTCTCCTCCCAAAGGACCGTTATCCTCCTCTGCACCCACGGCCACGTCCAAGCCGGGCACCAGTGTCTCAGCCACCCCTGGAGGGTGCCCCTCTTCCTCGGAGGCTTCTTCGGATGCTCCCCGAAGAAGTTCCTAGGAAAAGACTGTGTAAGAGGAGACACTTGGATTCTCCACAAGAATCCTTGACATCTGATACTGACTTAGATGAGTCAGAAGGGTCCCCTAAGTCACCTTCAGAGGATGTCTCTTTTCTGACATCTTGGAGATCCTTAAACAGAGAGGTGACTGGCAAGCCCTCCCCTTCTGAGGATGAGTCAGTTTTGCTGAAGGCATTTGGTGCCCGTCCTTCCTCCTCCTGGGTCACTCCGCCTTTGATGAGTTAATGGAATTAATTGCTCAAGGTGGGAGACTCCAGACACGGTGGAACCAGTCCCTAGGAAGCCAAATAAGTACATCACGGCACCACAGGACAAAGCTTACCTTACCAAAGGAGTTCCAGTAGCGCCATGGTGGTGGCAGCGCCACGAAAAGGAGATGTCGGAGTCTTCCTCATCTGTCCATCCGCCTAACAAAGATTCTAGGACCATGGACAGATACGGAAGCGCATTTTCAGTTCAGCGGCTTTCTCTATGCTCCCTGAACTATTTGACTCATTTTACACGTTTACAGAGGATCTAGTCAAAGAGTTGGGAGATACCCTCCAGGGTGCTACAGATGCTGCTGTCTCAGAGAAAGTTACAGCATCTCAACACCCTTACGTCCATTGTGAACTCGTCCATGAGGCTAATATCCTATGCAGCCGAAGGATCGAGTAGGGCAGGCTTCAGCGATTGCTCTTCGTGGCAATCCTGGATGCGCTTATGTTCGCTTTGAAGCCTTCAAGTCTTCCTTTACTAACGCCCCATTTGATGGAGCCACACTTTTGGCCCTAAAGTAAAGGAGACCCTTACCCGGTGTGAACAGGAGGGAAAGACTCTGTCTGCTGTCGGAGTCCGTTTTCCACCCTTCCAGACCGTACCCCAAAGGGCAACGTGGTGGGAAAATGTGGTTTCAAAACCCCAAGGATCTTTCCCAAACACACAGGGTGATGCCCCTCTAGAGGCAGAGGGGGCAGAGGTGGAAGACGCCCTGGCAGCAGAGGGGTCCAAAACCAAGGTGACAGGGATAACCTCCTGGCAAACCTTTTCAGCACTCCTGAGAGGAGGCCCGACTGTCCTGCTCTGGAGGCAGTCGGGGTCGCTTAGCTTTATACCCTCAGGCCTGGCAAAACCTTTCTTCAGACAATTGGGTAAAAGCATTGTTACCAGAGGTTACAAAATCCCATTTCTATCCACCCCATTCCAAAGAAAACTCCCGGATGTACCACCCCATCTGCGAGACCCAGCAGCTACAGAAATTTCAAAGCTGCTAGAAAAAAGAGTCATCCAACCAGGCCCAGCGGACCACATAGGATTCGGAACTTACTCAAGGTTCTTTTTAGTTCCAAAGAAAACAGGGGACTGGAGGCCAATTCTGGACCTAAGTCATCTCAACACCTTTGTCAGGAAGGAAAAGTTCCGAATGGTCACGCTTCAATCGATCCTTCCATTCTTACAGAAGGACGACTGGATGTGCTCAATAGATCTGAAGGACGCATACTACCACATCAAAATGGCCAGGGCGTCCAGGGATCATTTGCACTTCTGGCTGGGAGCCAGTCACTATCAGTTTCGAGCCCTGCCCTTTGGCCTGACCACAGCCCCCAGGGTCTTCACCAAATGCATGGCAGTGGTAGCGTCTCATCTGAGGCGCCTAGGATTCCAGGTGTTTCCGTATCTGGACGACTGGCTCCTGTCTGCCACCACCAGGCGTCAACTGATACAAGCCAGGATTACACCCTACAACTTTGTACACACCTTGGCATCTCAGTAAATTTCGAAAAATCGTTGCTACAGCCATCACAGCATATCTTATTCATAGGAGCGGAATTAGATACGTGTCAGTTCTAAAACTTCCGACAGAAAGAATAGTAGCACTTCAATTCAACATTTCCCTTCTTCTGTCGTCCAGAAAGTCCCCAGCAAAAATTGTTCTGAAAGTTTTGGGTCTCATGGCAGCTTCTCTCATAGCAATACCATTGGGAAGACTGCACATGAGAGTGCTACAATGGCTTCTATTTGCACAATGGTCATTCCAACAACTTCCACTGACTCACGAAATATTGATAACGAAAACATGCAAATCACACCTAATGTGGTGGTTACAGACTTGCAACCTATCCGGCGGAAGACCATTTGTGCTACCCACACCGTCAGCGACGATAACCACGGACGCTTCCCTGATAGGGTGGGGGGGCATCTTTCAGGGACAGACAGTCCAAGGCGAATGGACCAATCTGGAGTACAATCTGCACATCAATGTTCTGGAGTTGAGGGCAGTGTTTTTGGCATTGCAACACTTTGCTCCCCTTCTTCCTCCAGGGACCATTGCAGTTCAGACAGACAACATGTCCGTAGTCTGGTACATAAACAAGCAAGGGGAACCAGGTCTTAACAACTATGCAGAGAGGCCATGAGAATTTGGCAATGAGCAGAGCCCACGTGCCACTTTCTGATCGCATCGCTCATCCCGGGTCATCCAACTCCATAGCCGACAGGCTGAGCAGGGCAATACTATTGCCTCACGAGTGGTCCCTCAAACAGTCAGTTGCGGGAAGGATTTTTCGCAAATGGGGCCAGCCTACCTGCGATCTGTTTGCGTCTCCAATGAACGCCAAATGCAGGAGCTACTTTGCCCTATTACCCCTCCAGGGAAGTCCCCAGGGACGCTGGTGCACGATTGGCCCCGGTCTCCTATATGCTTTTCCTCCATTTCCCTGATTGCAAAGTTTCTACAGAAAGCAAACAGCCTTCAGAGGACTATAATTCTCATTGCTCCGTTCTGGCCTCGTCAAATTTGGTTCCCTTTCTATTGCATCACCGCATTCGGGGACCTTGGATGCTGGACCCAGAGCCAGATCTACTGACTCACTCGTCAGGAGTTCCTCACCCATCCCTGAATCTCTCCATCTAGCAGCTTGGCTGCTCCGCTTCCCTTTCTAGCCAGGTCAATTCTTACATCGGTTCAAGATATTTTGGTAGCTTCTCATAAAGTTTCCACTACAAAGACTTACACCAGTAAATGGAAACGTTTTGTCTTCTGGAGTCACATCAGTTGGATCCTGTTACAGCTCCGTTGAATAAGGTTTTAGAATTTTTGACTGAATTATTTCAGGAAGGAGCTTCCCGGCTACCTTAAGAGTACAGTTAGCTGCCATTTCTAACTATCATGTAGAAGAAAGTGGTGCACCTATTATGGCTCACAGACTTTGTAAAGCCTTTTAAAAGGTTCCTTTCATATCAGACCACCAGTCAAAAGTCCGACATCACCGTGGAATTTAAACTTATTGCTCTCTAAATTGATGTTACCACCCTTTGAACCAGCTTCAAGTTGCACTTTGAAATTTTTGTCATGGAAAACATTATTTCTAGTGGCTATTACATCTGCTAGACGGGTGTCTGAGCTGCAGGCCCTTTCGGTCAAACATCCTTATTTAATTTTTCATTCTGATAGAGTATCCCTACGCACTAATCCATCCTTTCTTCCCAAAGTTTGTTCTACTAGTAATATTAATCAGTCCATCGAATTACCCACCTTCTTTAAAACCACTCTAATAAATTAGAGTATATGTTGCACAAACTAGACGTCCATAGACAACTCAGATTTTATTTGGATAGAACAAAAGATCACAGGAAATCTGATCAACTATTTGTAGCTTTTGCTGACAGCAGAAAGGGTCTTGCAGTTACGAAACGAACTCTTTCAAGTGGCTAACTGACTGTATCATTTATGTTTATGAAGATTCTGATCAAACATTATCAGCAAAACCCAGAGGACATTCTACCAGATCAATTTCTACATCTTTGGCTCACGCAGCTCGTTTACCTTTAGACACTATTTGCGGCTGCTACTTGGGCTAAACCACATACATTTATATCTCATTACAAAGTGGACAGGGTTTCTAGGATAGGCAACCTTTGGTTCCACTGTGCTCAAGAACGTTCTCCCTTGAGTTCCTCAGGATCATGGAGCTAGGACGCTACCCATGTGTAAGAACAAAGGAGATTGAACACTCTCACATAAAGAAGTTATGTCCTTACCATAACGCTCCATGTGGAGTGTTCATCTCTTGGTTATTACCCACCCTTCCCACCCTTAGGAAGAACGTTCAGTTTGGTGCCTGGTCTGGAGTATTCTCCTTCTGCTGTTGCAGTATTACTGTTACTATCATACACTGGGTATGTTTGTATATATATATTTTATGTATATAGTTGGCATGTGTGCGTGCTTTATGTCTGGTTTGCTTGCAAACTAGATCTGAGGTAAAGGCAGAGGGGGATTGTGGGTATTAGATGTCCTCGAGCTTCTTCTCGATGCAGAGCTTGCAGTCGGCCGGCACGGAGCCGAGGATCGGCTCCGAACCCATGTGTAATAACCAAGGCGAGATGAACACTCCACATGGAACGTTATGGTAAGGACATAACTTCTTTTTATGGTAAGTACATAACTTATTTTTATATTTGCTGGATGTGCACAGGCAATTACGTTTTTACCTACATAGAAAAAAAATGACATGATAAATCTAACCAATTGTTTGTCTCATTTGCAGAAGTAAAATTGGGAATACCAGTTGCCAAAGTAAATTTAGCCAGATGTTTGACTGTGTTTTGTATATTTAGAATAAGTTGGGCCCATTACCTTACTAAAACTGTTATGGGCCCATTCAACTAAATCCATGGCAACTTCTTCAGTATTTCAATCCAGAATGTCAATGGGTGATATACATGCAACAGTAACTTGGGCTACTCCCAATACCTTTGTTACTCATGACAAGTTGGGTCTGGTCTCCAGAGGTAGAGCATCATTTGGTTCTGCAGTACTCAAGAATATGCTTTCTTGAGTCCACCCGGGTTCTTAGGTAGCTGGGGGGACTCTCTCCCATCAGTTAAGGATAGAATGAAAATTGATAACATCAGCGGAGTACCACAGGGCTCGGTCCTGAGTCCTCTCCTGTTTGGCATCTACTTCTCAGAAGGCCAGGCTAATACAGCAGGTCTTTGGCTAACGTAGTTTGCAGACAACTGCAAACTAGGTGCCATAATAGAATTGCCTAATGATGTGGACATTCTACAAAGGGGCCTCACTGAGACTTATGCTTGGTGTCAAAGTCATGGGCTCAAGCTCAATACCAAGAAGTGTATTGTCATCCCCTTTGGGAAAAACACTGTACCCATGAACTACAACATAGGCGGTAGCCTACTAAACACCAAAAGTGTGATAAGAGGCCTTGGGACACAGGTGGACAGTAGTCTCTCCTTTGATAATCACTTCGCCACAGTAGTCAGAAAATCCTTCTACGTGGCACACCTCATCACAAAGGGGTTAATTTCCAGAAAAAAAGAGGTCATTGTTTCTCGTTACTCATCCCTCGTCAGACCCATTATAGAATACAACACCCCGTTTGGCATGTACCTCACAAGACATCTACAACAACTAGAAAGGCCACAGAAATACCTGTCTAAGAGGATTACCGGCGTCAAACAGATGCCATATACAGAACATCTCAAAAAACTCCAGCTCTACTCTGTCGCTTATCGCCTACTCAGAGGTGATGTCTGCCTAACATACAAAGCCATCTCAAACCCAGATCTGTTGGACATTTTACACTTAAAGAAACCCCAGTCCCTCCGAGCTACATGCTCCAGGGACCTAAACCTTGCCACTACAAAAAACAGAACATGCTGGAGGGATAGATTCCTGTCCCAGAGACTTCCCATGCTCTGGAACAGACTAACCATTCATGTCAAGCAGAGCTCCTCATTAGCCCTCTTTAAGAAAAAATCTCAATTGGATGGGAAATAGGAAAGTCACCCTGGGGATCACTTCTGTGGCTCTGCTAGACAGGGCACAGAAAAATAACTTTCTTGGGTGGCGAAAGCCTGAGAACTTTTTTGGCTAGGCGTATATAGGCCCCAGGGCTGATAACCTAGTACCTACGTATGAACCTATGAACATCAGATAAAGAAGTTATGTACTCACCATAACATTCCATCTGTGTTGTCTGTTTTCGTTCTTCCTTAACTCCCCACCCACCAACCCCCATCCTTTGAAAACTTCTGGAAGAATGAGTGGTTAGAGGACATTGCTGTCCTTTATATTGAGCTCCAGATGTAGTCCTCTCCCTACTTGACTGCATATATTTCCTTTCTTGTAAAATCAGCAGACAAAGATGTGAGGTACTTGGTGTGGGTGCCTTATGGGTAAGGGAGAAGCGAAAGGGTTTTAGGTTGCCACGAGCTTCAGCAACTGCCAGGTTGGATCAGATGGATTGGATCCAAACCCATCAGTTGAGAAAGAATAAAAATGGATAACACAGATGAAATGTTATGGTGAGTACATAATTTCTTTTTTTGTGCAAATACCTGAGCTGTCTGTGCAAATCAAAGGTATGTAAGATTGTTTCACTAGCAGACTGAGGAGAAGGGGAAAAAGGAAGGAAGTTGTACCGACTGATTCAAAGACACCTCATTTATTACTTTGGGCATAAAAGAAGGATTTGTATGAAGAGACACCCTGTCTCTATGAAAAAAACAAAAAAAGGAGGAATGGCCATAAGGGCTTGAAGCTCAGAAACCCTCTGAGCAGAAGTAAGAGTCAGCACAGCAACAATACAGTCTACAAGCTACAATGTTCCTAAGAAGCAGAATCTGCAGGCTAAAAAGGAGCTTAAGTCAATTTTTCCAAACAAAATTAAGGTCCCAAGGAGGAAGAATAGGTTTCCTTGGTGGCTTAAGATGCAGGATGCCTTTAAGAAATTGTTTGACTTCAAAATGAGAAGCCAAGGAAAGATTCAAGGGCAGACGAGCAGAAATGGCTGACAAATGGGCCTTCACAGAAGAATAAGCCAAGCCAGACTGGAGCAACTCACACAAATAGGAGAGGACCAAAGGGGCCCCACTGAAAAAGTGTCCTGGTTATGCGTGTAGCACAAGACAGAAAATGTTCTCCATTTGGACATATAAGATTTTGTGGTTGAGGGTTTCCTTGCCTCATGTACAACCCTGAGCATGTCATCATAGAAGAACTACCTGAAAGGGATCAAAAACATCCCCTTCCAAGGAAAAGGAAGGGCGTTCATCTTCCATGCCAGATGGCATGGCACTCTGGAACAGAAGAGGAGGAGCTGCCTGTTCAGAGGGGAAGCAAAAAGATCTACCTGAGGAATACCCCATCAGTGGACAATGTCCAGAAACATGCCTCTGTGAAGCATCACAAACACAAGCCAGCTAATTAAAAAAGCCCACCGGCGACTGCACTTCCTAAGAAGGCTGAGAAAAGCAAAGCTCTCTATGAATGCTCTAATTACCTTCTACAGAGGAGCCATCGAGAGCATTATCACTAGCAACTGCACTGTATGTTTCGGTAACAGCACAATGGCCAAAAGGAAGATGTTGCAAAGAATAATAAGAACAGCAGAAAATATTGTGGGCACTAGTCTTCCTATCTTATGGGAGCTCTTTGAACTGAGATGTAAAAAGAGGTCCCGCAAAATACGGAGTGACCTTCTCATCCAGTGTATGGCTGGTTCACTAAACATGCTTCTGGTAGAAGCTTACGGGGTATCCACTGCAGGACCGCCAGATTCATGAACAGTTTTTATCCAGCTGCAATAAGACTCATTAATGCAGACATAAATCTGTATGTATCAAACTATAATAGGTTGTTATGCTCTCATTCTTTTCCTTTTTTCCATACAGTAATTCTATTTATTTATTGCATATTCAAATTAATATATTCTCATTCAAGTGCAATTGCAGTCACTTCCTTATGTGCAATATCACCCAATCTCACTTCTGTTTATAGTGTACTTTTCTTTTCATGTGTTAATTATCTAGTAGTGTTGTCCAGTGTAATAAATAGTGTACAAGCATGTGCGTCAGCTACTTAAATATTTAGATGTTAAGTTGTCTATCTCGCCTTCATTCTTGCTGGATGGGTTCGGAGCCGACCTCGGCTCCGACTCGGCCACTCTAAAAGCTCGAGAGTTGGTTCCACCGGCTCGAGGCTCCCCTTATATCCCACAATGCTAGGCGTGAGTTACCTTAGATCTCGTTTGCCGCTACAGCGATCGAGGTGTTGGTTTTCTACCGGCTTCTTGGTGAGTAAACTTTCAGTAAGTTAGTATACTTAAACCCCTTTATTTTTAATTTTAACTCTTGTTTCCCTTAGTTTAGTGGAATTCTACCCCTTTTTCACAAAATCCTTTCTTCCCCACAAGAACTTAAGTTCTCCTCGGGCCTTCAGGCCCTTTCTTCCATTCCCTAGTGGTGTGTGTGTGTGTTGCTTCTTTAATTAAAACTATTGATAGTTGTTTTATTTTTGAGTTTAAAATAAGATAAGGTGTAATCAGTGTGTTTGACTGAGTGTGTGTGATTACACTTTCTTGTTCTAAGATGTCTAAAGACACAAAGGTCTCAGGCTTCAAGAAGTGTGATGCGTGCTGTCAGAAAATGTCTCTGACAGACGGTCACACTTCTTGTGTCTACTGCCTGGGGTTGCACCTGCAGGACTCCTGTGCT
Organism: Protopterus annectens; assembly: GCF_019279795.1. Classification (NCBI taxonomy): domain Eukaryota; kingdom Metazoa; phylum Chordata; order Ceratodontiformes; family Protopteridae; genus Protopterus; species Protopterus annectens. Next base: position 42,751,596 of record NC_056733.1, read on the forward strand.
GTATGCCACGGCTTCAGTCCCAGGGTCCTGCAGGAAAGAAAGAACAAATTGATCCTAAGGGGTCTACTCAAGCCTGAGGATTCCCTCTCTGTCTCTGGGAAGCCCTCCAAGGCTTCTAGGTCCTCGGCTCCAGCTACTGAGCCGAGACCTAGCTACTAAACCTGCCTGCATCGGCCGGCTGGAGCCAATGAGTCTACAGCTTCTGTGGTTCCTCGGCCGCTGGAGCCGAGGTATTAGAAATTCCTTGTCGGCTCGACCAGACCTTCGGAGCCGACATCTAGGAAGAAATCTAGGTCACCATCCCTTGGCTCCGTTCATTCGGCTCCAGCATCTCCTCTGCTGTCTGAACGGAGCCATAAATCTCCTCTAGGTCATCGAGGCTGTCGGATCATGACCTTCAGAGGGTAGTGAGTCGACTTCTTAAGTCCGAGGCACTGGCCCAAATGCTTCAGAGCCCGACTCATCAGTCGATGCCTGCCCCTGTCCTTCAATATGTTCCTCCTCCGGCTCCGAGCTCGGAGCCGGGCGGAACCGAGACTGTGGTAGCGCCGGAGCCGATACAGATGTCTTCAGCTCCGCTGCCTGCTCCGATTTCTTCAAGAATCTTGGCGCCGGACTTCTCGCCGGCTCCGAGGGGTGAGTGGCATCGGACCCTTGTCCGACCGCCTTCCTCTCGGAGCTTGGCTGGTGAGTTCGGCTCCGACATCGGCCTCGGAGCCATCACTGTCGGTGCCGAGGGAGGTTCTCAGCCGGAGTGGGGACCTCTGGCTCTGCCTGACAGGGGTGCTCGAGGTCATGCGGAGTGTGTTAGAACCTGGTTCTACTCCACAGTCGGGTCCGTCCGCCCCTCCTCTACGGTGCCTCAGGTCAAGTCGACTCACCTCATCCCGGACCGCAGAGAGCCAGCTCTCAGGAACCCCTGTGGGATCTCATCCTCTTCCGAAGCCTCTCCTGATTTGGCAGAAGAGCCCCTCGAAGAGAAAGTGTAAGAGGAAACACATTGACTCACCTGAGTCCGCCACCTCTGACACAGATTTAGAGGATTGAGGGTTCCCCGTTCCCCTTCTGAAGATGTCTCTTTGCAGACATTCTAGAAATCCTCAAACAGAGGGAAATTGGCCAGCCCTCAACCCTTCGGAGGATGAATCTGTGTACCTTGAGGCGTTTGGCTCGCCCTTCCACCTCCTGGGTGTCTCCCCTTGACCCCTCATGCAGGTGGTAGCTAAAAAGGCATGGACGGCTCCTGATTCGGTGGACCCCACTCCCAGGAGACCCTCAAAATTCATAACGGCACCAGCAGACAAACAGTTTTTGACAAAAGGAGTTTCTGTGGATGCTATGGTGGTTGCTGCTGCCACTAAGAAGGAACTAGCTGATCCTTCAGTACCTGTCCATCCACCTAACAAGGAATCTAGGTCCATGGACAGGTACGGAAGCGGATGTTCTCGCCAGCGACATTTGCAATGCGCTGAACTACCTATGCCATTTTACTGCCTTCAAAGGACTTGATCAAAGAAGCGAGTGACATGTTGAAGGATCCTACAGCTGCGGGTTTTCAAGATAAGATGAACACTCAGCTGGCTACCCTGAACTCCATAGCCAACTCCTCCATGCGCCTCCTTTCTTATGCGGCTGATGGAGCGAGCAGGGCCGCAGGGACAGGTGTGGCCTTACGTAGGCATGCCTGGATGCGGCTATGCAATTTTGGACCCTTTAAAACGTCTTTCACTAATTCCCCATTCGATGGATCATCTCTTTGGTCCTCAAGTGAAAGAAACCTTGACTAGGTGCGAGACTGATGGCAAGACTCTTTCTGCCATCGGAGTCCGTTTTTCTACTCCTTCTAGGCCTTACCCCAAAGGCCAGAAAAGTGGAAAATGTGGTTCCGTAAACAATCTCAGGGGACTTCGCCTGACGACAGAGTCGGTTCCGCCAGAGGCAGAGGCGGAATAACAATGGTAGACGCCGCCTAGAGGCAGGGGGTCCAGAACCAGGGCAATCGAGAAGCCTTCTCTGATAAGCCCTTTCAGCATCCCTGAGGTGTTGCCCGACTTCCCACCTTCGAGGCAGTCGGGGAAGATTGTCACTGTACCCAGAAGCCTGGCTATCCCTGACTCAAGACAAATGGGTACAGTCCATCATTTCGAAGGCTATTCCATTCCCTTTCTTCGCATTCCAAACCAATCAAAAATCCCTTCCAGATGTTCCACCTCAAAGGGATCTAGCGGCTTTGGAAATTTCAAAGCTGCTTGCGAAAAGAGCAATTCAGCCAGTTCCAGCAGACCAGCAAGGATCCGAATCTACTCAAGGTTCTTTTAGTTCCAAAGAAAACAGGGACTGGAGACCAATTTTGGATCTCAGTATCTTGAACAGATCAGTCAAGAAAACAAGATTTCGATGGTCATGCTGCAGTCCATCCTTCCCTATTGGGAAAAGGAAACTGCACGTGCTCTATAGACCTTCAGGATGCGTACTATCACATAAAATGAACAGACGCCCAGAAGATTCCTCCGCTTCAGGCTGGGAACCAGTCATTTTCAATTCAGGGCCCTGCCCTTTGGTCTCACCACTGCCCCGGTGTTTACCAAATGCATGGCAGTGGTAGCTTCTCACCTGAGACGACAAGGATTCCAGGTGTTTCCATATTTGGACGACTGGCTCCTCACAGCTCCCACCAAGCATCTCCTTCTGATGGCCAGGATTACACCTTTCGCATTTGTCAAAAGTTAGGCATTTCAATAAATTGCGAAAAGTCTGTTTTGTCGCCTTGTCGACTATTACCTTCATAGGCGCAAATCTAGAGACAGTCGACATGTCTGCGAGACTAACAGATCAGAGAATAACAGACATACACAAACTGGTCTCATTCCTTTTCAACAACAACAGAATCAAAGCCAGGTTAGTTCTGAAAGTGTTGGGAATTATGGCGGCTGCCATACCTCTGCTTCCATTAGCCAGATTCCACATGAGAATCCTTCAATGGATGCTCTTTACACAATGGTCATACTAGCAACTTCCAATGTCCCACACCATTATGATCATGCAGACGTGCAGAAATCATCTCATGTGGTGGATGTCTTCCCTCAGCTCTTATTGGGAAGACCCTTTGTTCCTCCCTCCGGTTGCTACTCTGACAACGGACGCCTCCCTGATCGGGTGGGGGGGCATTATCAGGGCAGGACGGTCCAGGGCACATGGCAACCAGACGAGTGCCACTTGCACATAAATGTTCTGGAGATGAGAGCAGTGCTTTTAGCATTGCAAGCCCTTCAAGACTCTCTTCCCTTGGGAACGATTGCAATCCAGACAGACAACATGTCTGTAGTGTGGTATATCAACAAACAAGGCGGAACCAGGTCCTACCCCCTGTGTCGAGAAGCACTCAGATTGTGGCAATGGGCGATTTCTTCTCAGCGTTTCTGATAGCAACGCACATCCCCGGGAAGTCCAATCAAATCGCGGACAAGTTGAGCAGAGCTATCCTCATGCCTCACGAGTGGTCTCTGAAAGACTCTGTTGTGAGAGAAATTTTTCTCAAGTGGGGTCAGCCTTGCTGCGACCTTTTTGCTACTCCCCAAAACAGCAAGTGCAGAGATTATTTCACTCTATTCCCTTTACCAGGCCAGCCCAGCAGAGACGCCTAGTCCAAGTTTGGCCCCGGGACTTCTGTATGCATTTCCTCCTTCCCACTAATCTCTCAAGTGATACAGAAAGCTATCGCTCAGAAGGCCTCGTTGATCCTCATTGCTCCTTACTGGCCTCGACAGGTGTGGTTCCCCTTTCTACATCAATTTCTATTGAGCGACCTTGGCATCTGGACCTAGTTCCAGATCTTTTGATCCATCAGTCGGGTCAGTTTCATCGCCTCCCTCTCTGCACCTCAGTGCTTGGTTCCTCCAGTTCCAACCTTAGCCAGGCTTCCTCAATTATCTCACTCTGTTCGAGATATTTTGATAGCTTCCCATAAATCTTCCACTGAAGATGTATTTGAGTAAGTGGAAACGCTTCACATATTGGGCTCAAGGAAGGGACATAGATCCTTTCACTGCTTCCATCCAAATAGTCCTTGATTTTCTAGCTGAACTCTTCCATGCAGGTTCATCTCCTTCTACTCTTAAAGTTCAATTGGCAGCTATTTCTAACTTTCATGTGGGTATTTCAGAGTCTGCCTTAATGTCCCACAAGCTTTGCAAGCCTTTTTGAAAGGAGTTTTTCTTCTCAGACCTCCTATAAGAAATCCTCCTTCTCCTTGGGACCTAAATTTAGTTCTTACTTCTTTGATTCTTCCCCCTTTCGAACCTGCAGCCTCCTGTTCTTTAAAATTGCTATCATGGAAGACTCTCTTTCTGGTAGCTATTACTTCAGCTAGAAGAGTTTCAGAACTTCATGCACTCAGCTGTCGACCTCCTTATCTATTGTTCCATAAGGACAGGGTATCCTTACGAACCAACCCGTCCTTTTTGCCTAAGGTAGTCTCGACGTTTAACCTAAATCAAAGCATTGACCTCCGTGTCTTTTTTCCAGAATATTCCAATAGGTCTGAACAAAAATTACACTGGCTAGATGTTCATCGTCAGTTGAGGTACTATTTGGATAGAACAAAACAATTCAGAAAATCTGACCAGCTGTTTGTCTCCTATGCAGAAGGCAGAAAGGGACTTTCAGTTTCAAAGGTATCATTATCTAGATGGCTAACATCTCTGATTTCCCTTGTTTATGAAATTAGACACCAAAAGCTGCCTAATAAACCTAAGGCCCATTCCACCAGAGCTTTGGCTACTTCTTTAGCCTTCCAAGACAGACTGCCTATTGACACCATTTGTGCAGCGGCTACTTGGACTACTCCTCACACTTTCATTTCTCATTATAAGTTGGATTTAGCTTCTAGGCATAGAGCTAACTTTGGTTCCACTGTTCTCAGGAGTCTGTTCCGTTAGGCCACTCGGGACAAGGTGCTAGGGACGCTGACACATCCAGCAAGAATGAAGGCGAGATAGACAACTTAACATATAGAAGTTATGTTCTACCATAACGCTCCATGTTAGTTGTCTTCTTCTCGCTTCTTCTTGCGTCCCACCCTCCTTCCCCTGGCCTGGACAGACCTAGAGGAGTTGTGATTGTGACCTCTCTTTCTACCACCTCTTTTCTTAGGCATATGCTGTTGTGCATATTTCCTGGATCAGGATGTAGGTCACCCTTCTTTCTCCCTGGTTTTTAGAGGTGGACTTTGTTTATAGTTATTCTGATACTATTATAAGCTGGGGTTAGCTTACAAACGAGATCTGAGGTAACTCACGCCTAGCATTGTGGGATATAAGGGGAGCCTCGAGCCGGTGGAACCAACTCTCGAGCTTTTAGAGTGGCCGAGTCGGAGCCGAGGTCGGCTCCGAACCCATCCAGCAAGAAGAAGGCGAGAAGAAGACAACTAACATGGAACGTTATGGTATGAACATAACTTCTATTTTTGTACTATAGTTATTGTGTATTCTTTAATACCTGTCATGTCTGTCTTTTTGTGTTTGTTTTCTCCTGTAAAAGAGCTGACACTTAAAATTTCGTTTAGGTAGCACTTGTGTTTCCTAAATGACAATAAAGTTTCTTTGATTCTTGATTCATCAATTTGTGAGCCTGTGTTTCAGACTTACTCAAAGAGTCTGCCATTAGATTGTGCTCAGAAAGAATATATAGTGCCTGAAGAGTTAACTGATAACTTCGCAGGCCTGAAGAGCCATCTGCAGAGGAGGTAAGAATTTGTGTCTCCCTGCTTGTTGACATACCACATCACTGTAGTGTTGTCTGTGCACATCTTCAGGGGGCCTGGAGAAAACATGGGATGAAAAGCTTGAAGGGCCAGAATCAGAGCTCTCACCTCTTTGATGTTGATATGGTCTGACTTGTAAGGGGGGGGCAGAGACCCTGAACGTTCAGGTGACCACTTGAAGCCCGCACCCCATGTCTAAGGCATGTGTGAATAGTTCTTAAGAAGGGACTGGAGGGTGAAAGGGCAGGTCTGGGTTGAAAGCAAACTGTTGAATCCACCACTCAAATTCCTTTTTTAGACCAGAGGGTGGCAGTGCTGCAGCCAAACCAACTTGCGGTACCATTGAAGCTTCTGCATATGCAGTCTGGCAAGGGGGAGCACTGGAAGAGAAGAAGTTAGGAATCCCAGGACCTGTAGAAAGCTTTTGGCTGTAATGGCAGTCAGAGGAAGAAGAAACTGAAAGAAGATTGTCAATAGCAAAACGTTTGGAAGTGGAAGCATTTGTAAGTGGAAGAGTGGCCAATATTGGCACTGTCTGAATCCTGCATCCCAGATAGACATGATCCTGAGAGGGAGTCAGGATAGACTTTTGGAAGCTGAGAGTGAACCCCAGACTTTGAGGAAGAGAGATAGTGAACTCCAAAATCTGTAACAGGAGACTGGGAGAAAGTGTCTGAAGCAACAAGTCACCTACATAAAGAAAAATCTGAATGCCTTGGAACCTACAGAAAGCATTCACAGGAGCTAGGCATTTTGAGAATACCCTTAGGTCAGTAGATAGGCCAAAGCAGAAAACTTAAATTGAGAGGAAGAAACAGAGAAATGTAAAAGCTTTGTGAAGAGAGGGTGATTAGGGATATAGAGGTAAGTATCCTTCAGATCCAAACACACCAGAAAAGTTTGGGGTAGTGAAAGGGGAAACATGGTTTGAACAGTAAGCATCCAAAAAGAGGGAAAAAAGTGTTGAACAGTAAGATATCCAGCATAGGTCTCCAAGTGCCTTCCTTTTGATGAACCAGGAACATCCTGGAATAAAAACTTTTTCCATTTGGGAAGAGGGAACAGGCTAAATGGTTCCTTGGCTCACCAGGGTCACTAAGACCTCTCAGAAATGAGGAAGTTGAGGAATCCCTGAAAAATGAGGAAGAGACTTCCATGCCATGACGTAACCCTGATGGAAAGAACCCATGAGTCTGAAGTGATGAGAAGACAATGTGGAAGACAAAGGGAAAGCTGAAGTGAGAAAGGATCTTGTGTAAGAGTAGGGGAGGGGGATTTGTCAAAGAGAAGCTGGCTTAGCAAATAAAGGAGGCTTCTGGGCCATAGACGTCTGAGACCCCTTAGCAGAGGAGGCTCACCTGCCACCCTTCTTGCCCTTGGAGCCCTGGTGGGGCTGCCTGTGGACAAAACTAGATCTAGAAAGATAATTCCTCTGGAATTAGGGATAGGAGAGACAAAAATATATTTAAGGTTCTGCAAGGCTTTGCCTTTCTCTTGAAGAGACTTAAACAGGTCAGCACCAGCTGTCCCAAAAAGATGTTTACCCAAAAGAGCATCCAACAGCTTCTCCATAATGTCATCTGGCATAGACTGGATACAAAGACAAGAATACAAAAGCCGCAGTCCTGGAAGTGGCATCAGCAGCATCACAGCTACATTTGATATAGTGGCAAGCCACTTGAGAAGTAGAACCTAAAATAGATAAGGCAGAAAATTTGCCATCAGAGTCAGGGAGGTCAGAAGTAACCGGCAAGCCTAAGCAATCAAGCACAGAGCATATCTGATCATGTGGGTCTGGTAATTAATAGCCCTAAAGACTAAAGTAGAAGCAGTGTAAACCTTATTATCAATCCTCTCCATTACCCTACTATCCTTAACAGAAGGCAACATTTTGGAAGAGTGAAAGAGCTTGAAAGGTTTGTCAGAAGAGACCGACACCACAACAGGATCAGCAGAAGGGCACTTAAATAAAAATTGAAATTCCTCAGGGACCTTATAGAACCTATCAGGTTTCTTAGTGGCAGGAGGCTTAGAATCAGGAGACTTGAAAGCAGCAATGAAAGTTTCTAACAAGGCAGCCAACACAGGAGGAAATGCAGAGGGATCTCCTCTGAATATCAGACACTTGAGAAGAATCCCACTTAAAGTATTCCATCATCCTAGCAATTGTACCCCCAAACGACAATTCCTCAAAAGGAGTCTCAGGGCTAATAGTCTCTTCCTCATAAGAATCATAAGCCAAAGGTGAAGGCATCTGTGAAGAATCAGAAAAGGGACCCCTCATCAGATTGTAAATCCTCATCCACGGAATCTGGTTCACTAGGCCATTTAGAAGGAATAGAAGTCCAAGGAAAAGCAGGCATCACAACCCCTTTAGGAGGCTTCAGGACCATCAAGGCAGAAAACAAGCCCTGAGTAAACTCTTGCCATTCGCTTTGAGGATCCACAGGATGGATCAAAATATGCTTTGTCTTTTGGGAAGGGACATCAGCCCAAAGAAATACTAGAGGTTCGACCCTTGGCGAGATTCATTAAGAGTACCCAGAACCTCCTCCCTGACCAAAATATATGGAATCTCTCTTGGACCCTCTGAGATAATCAGCCATGGTTCCCCCAAGACATCTGGTACAGATGCCTGCAAAGCCTCAGAAAATGTGCAAAAAGACAGATCCATGCCAGCTTCTCATGGTGTCTTTGCAGAGGATTCTGATGTACATGTCGAATGGCCTACAGAGCTATTACCCACTTCTAGAGGGATGTCCAGTGGAGGCTGGACAGCTAAAGAATCTGCCCAAGACTTTTTGGCTACCTTCTTAGTCAGCAGGAGTATCTTAGGGTGTGTGGTTTCTGACATGCTCCCCTGGGCTAACAGTTTAAGCTGCTGGTTTTCAAGATAAATGGCCGGGGAAGACAAACAGATTTTGAGTGTCTTAGGCACAGATGTCTTACAGATACTATAAGAGGTATGGACGTAGGAAGCACCCAAACAAAAGAGACACTATGTGTGATGATTTTTATAGGTAATCTGACTACCACACTGATATTTTCCCTTTGTGGATGATGTCATGAACACTAGGTATTGAGGGCAGCAACAAGGAATTCAGACTGACAATTGATAATGGTATTTGGACTGGAGGCATAAACGTTCTGGGTAACTGCATCCATATGTCACTTTTATGCCCTACGTCCTGTACAGGGAGCATATGTGCAACATATGGCACATACAAGATCATAAGAATTTGGTATACTGGCTAAGTGTCAGGCTGCCACAGGTGGGAGATCCCTATACTAAAGAATACTGCAACAGTGATATAGAAGGACATCAAGGTAGCACTGCAATCTTAGTTAAAGGCTCAGTGAAAGTTTCTCTTTCAAATCTCAAACTGGTGAATGCTATATCTCAACATAAATAAAGATGTGGCAGGAGTACAAACAGTGGCAGTGTAGGGAGGAGAGTCTGATAACATAATATAGAAACTAAGTAGTTCCATACAAAAAGAGAACAAGTGGGCTTTTGCTGAATCTGCTAGTAAAGCTACCTAGATTTAAGTATCAGACATAAAAGAATCTATGTTAACTGATTTGCAAAATGAAACTAAATGATGTAGTAGAAACTTCATAAAATAGAAAATGTTCAAAAGAAATAAACTACAGTACAGAGTCAATTATCCAAACTAACTGGGACCTAGGGTAGTTCAGATAATCAAACATATAACTGAACCGGATAAAAAACTTCTAAAATCTTGTTTTTCTCTGCACGCAGGGAATACACTTTCCAACCATTTAGCGATTCCAGTGGACAAGAAAGAATATTTTTCACACACAAACATGCTACAAACTCAAAAAACACACATAAGCGAATATGTATAGCGTTTCCATATTCAGACTTTATGATTTTTCCTACCTGAAAATTTTGGAAGGCTGCATTCTGATAACTGACATGTCTGATAATCAATGTTCGGATAATTGACTCTCTACTGTACTGTTCAACCTTTCCAAACCACTGGAAATAAAGTCTTCTTTTCTTTTTGGCTTTTCCTGGTTAGGGGTCGCCACAGCGGAACTCTGGTCCGCTAATGATTGGCAGTAGATTTTTTTTATGGTGCCGCGTTGCCAGCCTGACGCCCAGCCTTCAACGAAGGTGCGCCCATTCACACATGTCTTTCGAATGCAACTCGACCACAGAGAGGACATGCAGACTCCACACAGAAGGCACTCCAGCCGAGAACTGAACAGGAGAACCTCTTGCTGTGAGGCAACAACGCTACCGCTGTACCACCGCGGCTTCAAACCACTGGAAATAAAGTACTAGAGGTAAAAGTAAGCTGTAATAGTGCTGACGCAGATTTAGCTTAAGTGGTAAAAATAACAGTCTTTGAAGATGAGAATATAAGGTTCAATTCCCTTAGCATCAGAAAATAATGGAGCTTTTAAAATGTTCAGATGACTTGTCAGAATGTTTGAATTGTCAGTATGCCAGCAACCTGCTTATCTAAAGGAATGTCTGACTACAATGGAGAGTAAAATGGAAAATAAATTTGAACAGCAGCAGTTTGTTGTGTGAAATAAACATTCATTTAAGTTAGAAAAAAAGTATTTAACCTGCAAGTTAAAAGTTCATCACAAAGTAGCTGAGAAGTGTGTCACAAAGTAAAAAGTAACTAGAGACCAAAGAATATTTGAAGGCCCATCTCACAAAACCTGAAAATAAAATTAAAGAACTGGAATGGCTACTGACATTATGGGGCAGACTTCACAGTCAAGATTACTTAAGAGTGAAATGTCATGGAGTCTTGAGAGAGGAATTTGAGAAGTTCTGAAGAAAAAAAATAGCTCTACATATTATAATGTGGTAAAACCACAAGGCCGTGAGTTCTATTCCCAGTCCAGGTGATTAGTTTTCTAACACTGCAGTGCAGTCTTTGGGAGTGGATGCCATATTCCTTATATTATCCTTCTGATGAGATGTTGAACCAAGGTCCCGTCTGCTTGAGTTGGTGGTAGCTCAGATGGATGTAGAAGATCAAATGTTTAATCCAGGTTCAAGTTCGCAAGTAAACACATTCACTTTCAAGGCTTCTTCAGGTGAAATAAATACTATCAATTAAACAACATAACTTAAATACATTTTAAAAAGTCACATGACTTTAATTACACCTTCTGATGCAGCATATTTAAATAAGGCTTTAAAGTAAAACGGTCATTAAGACCAGGTGGTACAAACGCTCTCATTCTTAAAATCAATCTCATCTTTTCATTTTCAGTTAAAAGTTTTATATTCCCACCCCGCAATGGTCTATAAATTACTTTTAAAATCATAAACTTAAAACTATGTTGATCACCTTTTTCTGTAATGTGTTTACTAAGAGCATTTGTAACTACTCTATGTCTAATATCACTGAGATGACAGGCTATACGCTCTTTAAATTTCCTGTTTGTCATGCCTACATAAGAATCATCACAGATTTCACACTTAGCTAAGTATATTAAATTGCTTGTGTTGCAATTCCCATATGCATGTAAAATAAACTCTCTACCTGTCATGGGATGTGCAGTGGATTTCTCTGTGAACATATGCTTGCAGTAAACACAATTCCCACATTTAAATGTACCTTGTTTCACATTTCCTAACTTAAAAAAATTCCTTGGGTTGCTCCTTATAACATAACATCTGTTTCAAAGTGTTCTTCCTTTTGTACCCAAAAGCTGGTGGATTCCCTACTATTTCCTTTAATGCTGGAACATCCCTTAAAATTGACCAATGTTGCCTAATAATATTTTTTACTGCTTCAGTGTTCCTGTTATAGGTAAGCATACACCTCATTTTATTTACCTACAGTCCCGCTCTAACTCTATCCTGACTCACACTACCAAAATAGGGCTGAAGCCCTCTACTTAGTCTTTGCTGTTGTATGCTCCTATTAGCAACACGGACTTCAGACTCTGGGTAACCCCTATTTAAAAAGTCAGAGACCACAACATCCAATTGTTCAGACATCCTATCATGTACAGTATTTAGTCTAACTACTCATTGCATCTGATTTTTTATTATATTTCCAAACATAAATGGAGGATGCATGCTATTACAAAGCAAGTAACTATTACACTTCACCTCCTTTCTGTATAGTTCTGTATATACTGAACCCTGCTCATCCTTCTTTAACTTTACATCAAGGAACGTAATCTGTTCTTTAGATATATCATGTTTGAATCTTAGAAAAGTAGTAGTTCCATTAACATATAATATAAACTGTTCAAATTCATCTCGATTACCTTCCCACACAACAAAAAGATCATCGACATATCTTTTATAAAAATGAATACACTTCTTCTCAGCCCTATTTTGGTAGTGTGAGTCAGGATAGAGTTAGAGCAGGACTGCAAGTAAATAAAATGAGGTGTATGCTTACCTATAACAGGAACACTGAAGCAGTAAAAAATATTATTAGGCAACATTGGTCAATTTTAAGGGATATCCCAGCATTAAAGGAAATAGGGGATCCACCAGCTTTCAGGTACAAAAGGAAGAACACTTTCAGACAGATGTTATGTTATAAGGATCAACCCAAAGAATTTTTTTAAAGGTAGGAAATGTGAAACAAGGTACATTTAAATGTGGGAATTATGTTTACTGCAAGCATATGTTCATAGAGAAATGTATTGCACATCCCATGACAGGTAGAGAGTTTGTTTTACATGCATACAAGAATTGCAACACAAGCAATTTAATATACTTAGCTAAGTGTGAAATCTGTGATGCTTCTTATGTGGGCATGACAAACAGGAAATTTAAAGAGCGTATAGCCTGTCATCTCAGTGATATTAGACATAGAGTAGTTACAAATGCTCTTAGTAAACACATTACAGAGAAAGGTGATCAACATAGTTTTAAGTTTATGATTTTAAAAGTAATTTATAGACCATTGCGGGGTGGGAATATAAAACTTTTAACTGAAAATAAAGAGATGAGATGGATTTTAAGAATGAGAGCGTTTGTACCACCTGGTCTTAATGACAGTTTTACTTTAAAGCCTTATTTAAATATGCTGCATCAGAAGGTGTAATTAGAGTCAAGTGACTTTTTAAAATGTATTTAAGTTATGTTGTTTAATTGACAGTATTTATTTCGCCTGAAGAAGCCTTGAAGGTGAAAGTGTTTACTTGAGAACTTGAACCTGGATTAAACATTTGTTGTTTTAGTGTTTCCAGTTTTCTTTTTCTTTTTGGATTTGATTTGTTGACTGAGAACTGGTTAACTGCCTCACAGCTGTTTTTTGGATACTGTTGTTTGTTTCGGGTGGAGGCAGACACTCGAGAAATACTGTGGAAATTCTCTTAGAGTGAGAACTGTGATACTAAATATGACATCTGTGATTATTAAAACTTTTGGAGAGTTGGCAGACATTTCTGACAACCCACTAATAGAAGTTGAGACTATAGAGTGTGAACAGAGCACAGGAGATGAAAATGTGTATATGAATTTGCTTTCCACTTTTAAATTGAAGTTGAGAGACTTGAAGCATACTTTGATGGCTTATAAATGTTTACAATGGCAACGGATTTTGTTTGAAGCATACTTGCAGTATAAGGTCGTGCCAAGGGGCCTCCGTAAATTAAAAATGTCATCTTAGAGGGATAAATACCCTGATTTATTATGGAGATGGCAATTGATAAACCTAAGCTGCTCATTTAACTACATGGAACTCAAGAATGCTTATTTTTTGCCTATGGAACAGGAATGTCGCTCCAAGGCTGAAGATCTTTATAATAATTTAGTTTCATGTGGTGATTTTACTGAGTATGGCATGCTTTTAAGTGAATCATTTGGCAGGCTAGCAGCTTTTGAGAAGAAACTTTCTGCTGGCAAGAAGAAAAAGCTACAAAGAGATCGTGTAGATTTTGAAAAGGGGAATGTCTTCATTTGGCCGAAGGAGAGAGTAGAGACCAGTCAGCATGTGTGTTTGAACAACGTAGAACCACCCCTGTTGCAAGAACCGCCCTTGCCACAACAAACTGAACGAGGAGAATTTCCTGCTATCTCGTCTGTTAATAGTCTGTTAACAGTGGAAATAATGCCAGAAGTGGCACTAATGCCGGAAGAAGAAGGGATACCTAACACCAGAATTGGTTTGCAGAGTGGTGTAACAGGGCGGCCTGCTACAGATGAGTTACCGGTTGGCGTCATGGCTTCTGTGTCAACATTTATAGCTGCAGGAGAAGACGTTGCAGATCGGGATGAGTTTAACTCACCAGATGGGCGGACGACAGACACCATTACAGGGAGGAGGATTGAAGCGAGATATACCAGCATGCATGGATGATGTACGCATGAACGCTTTGGATCCAGTGGATTTTCCTCTTCTCCTCAATCAACCCCTGCCCATGCCGAATCCGAGAATGAAGATGCAGAGTCTAGTGAGCAGAGTGATGAACGAGGATTCCAGCAGTTGCCCCTTCACGAGGAGCGAATTAACCAAGTAAATATGGTATTTAACTTATCCTCACATGTACTTACACAAGCAGAGCTATCTGTGCTTAACAAAGGTGTGTCATTTGTACCATCTGCAGTATCAGACATTTCAGAAACATTGACTAAGGTTAAATATTTTATATGTAATTTATGTTTGAAAACATGTTTTCCTAATGCTGATACTGGCTATTACGTAGCTCATGGTTTAAGGCGAAGTAGCACCTTTGTGTCATTTAATAATGTCCACTTGCAAGTTTTTGAAAAGATGGTAGAACAAGACATATATAATTTATATATGAAGAATAATGTACCCACATTTTACAATTTAACTAAGGAAGAGAATGCTGCTATTCACTCTTTGATAAATAATTCAGACCTTGTAATAAAAAATGCAGATAAAGGGGGAGACATTGCTGTAATGAGTAAAGATTTTTATATGGAAAAAATGAAGCTTATGTTACAAGGGGATGAATATAGTAGCATTACAAGGAGTGAAAGTAATTGCTTATGTCTCAAATTAAAGGAAGCATTGAATGTTTTCCATGATAGTGTTAAGCTTTATGATAGAACGTTTGACTATTTGTTTGTAGAAAATCCAAAAATACCTGTTATTTATGGGATACATAAGCTGCACAAGGATCGGACTAACCCACCCATGAGGCCAATTGTGTCTGATCGTGGGTGGGTAAGTTTCTAGAGAAAAAATTAAGACCTGTATTAGAGAAAAGAGAAACTGTTTTAAAAGACACTAACACCTTTTTAAAACAGTTGTACGAATGGTCAAGTGGACAACTTCCTATTAGTTCCCATATGGTGACAATGGACGTTGAGTCATTGTTTACATCAATACCTCACATATATGGTGTTGAATGTGTCAGAATATTTTTGGAGAGGTTTTCAGACTATGATACTGAGAAGATCAGACTATTGTGTGACCTATTAAAAATGGTTTTAACATCAAATATTTTTATTTTTGACACTAGTCTGTATTATCAAGAAAGAGGAGTAGCAATGGGAACAGCAGTTGCAAATACCTATGCGAATATTGTCATGTACATGTGGGAAGAGACATATGTGTTGTCTTTGACCAATCCTTTTAAGAAGTGTATTCATTTTTATAAAAGATTTGTCGATGATCTTTTTGTTGTGTGGGAAGGTAATCGAGATGAATTTGAACAGTTTATATTATATGTTAATGGAACTACTACTTTTCTAAGATTCAGACATGATATATCTAAAGAACAGATTACGTTCCTTGATGTAAAGTTAAAGAAGGATGAGCAGGGTACAGTATATACAGAACTATACAGAAAGGAGGTTAAGTATAATATTTACTTGCATCGTAATAGCATGCATCCTCCATTTATGTTTGGAAATATAATAAAAAATCAGATGCAATTAGTAGTTAGACTAAATACTGTACATGATAGGATGTCTGAACAATTGGATGTTGTGGTCTCTGACTTTTTAAATAGGGGTTACCCAGAGTCTGAAGTCCGTGTTGCTAATAGGAGCATACAACAGCAAAGACTAAGTAGAGGGCTTCAGCCCTATTTTGGTAGTGTGAGTCAGGAAAGAGTTAGAGCAGGACCGCAAGTAAATAAAATGAGGTGTATGCTTACCTATAACAGGAACACTGAAGCAGTAAAAAATATTATTAGGCAACATTGGTCAATTTTAAGGGACGTGCCAGCATTAAAGGAAATAGTAGGGGATCCACCAGCTTTCGGGTACAAAAGGAAGAACACTTTGAAACAGATGTTATGTTATAAGGAGCAACCCAAGGAATTTTTTAAGGTAGGAAATGTGAAACAAGGTACATTTAAATGTGGGAATTGTGTTTACTGCAAGCATATGTTCACAGAGAAATCTATTGCACATCCCATGACAGGTAGAGAGTTTGTTTTACATGCATACAAGAATTGCAACACAAGCAATTTAATATACTTAGCTAAGTGTGAAATCTGTGATGCTTCTTATGTGGGCATGACAAACAGGAAATTTAAAGAGCGTATAGCCTGTCATCTCAGTGATATTAGACATAGAGTAGTTACAAATGCTCTTAGTAAACACATTACAGAGAAAGGTGCTCAACATAGTTTTAAGTTTATGATTTTAAAAGTAATTTATAGACCATTGCAGGGTGGGAATATAAAACTTTTAACTGAAAATGAAGAGATGAGATGGATTTTAAGAATGAGAGCGTTTGTACCACCTGGTCTTAATGACAGTTTTACTTTAAAGCCTTATTTAAATATGCTGCATCAGAAGGTGTAATTAGAGTCATGTGACTTTTTAAAATGTATTTAAGTTATGTTGTTTAATTGATAGTATTTATTTCGCCTGAAGAAGCCTTGAAGGTGAAAGTGTTTACTTGAGAACTTGAACCTGGATTAAACATTTGTTGTTTTAGATTGTTTCCAGTTTTCTTTTTCTTTTTGGATTTGATTTTGTGACTGAGAACTGGTTAACTGCCTCACAGCTGTTTTTTTGGATATGGATATAAAAGATGCCGCAACACCTGTCAAAAAGAGTAGGGGACGTTCCCTGATTTCTGGCCAAATTTCCCACAGTATGATAAATACCACCTTGGGGGTAGCCTGAAAAGAGGCCACCAGTCTAGTAGGGCATACTCTATCAACAAAGGATAAATTCAAAATACATAAATAAATAAGCAAGTAACAACTTTTCTTCCAACATTAGAATGCTGTTTTTCAGAGAGTATTTGTAGGGTTAAAATGGCCGAACATACCAGAAAATGTCAAGAAGGCCAAACAGAATAAAGATGATAAAGAACTCAAAATCAAAAGTATTCTTATAAACTGTATCAGTAAAAGTGTAAAGAAAGAAATTGTAGCAGTGAATGGGTACGGAATGCTAAAGTAAGATACCATTGGTTCTCTAGAAGTTTTAGGGAAGAAGAAGAATCGCTCAGAGAAATAAAATTGTGTGAAGTTTTTGATAGTACACACTCAAATATCATTAAAAAAGTTTGTGTGATGTATTTAACAGTACAATGGAGACTACTGACAAAAATGGTAATACACTTAGCAAGATGGCAAGTAATAATAGTAACTGTGGTATCTATAATAAACTTGGCAGAAAGTGCTGTGTCATTGCAAGTGATAAGCCTAAAAGGAATTGCATTCCTTCTGAGACAATGGAGACTGGCAGGGGTTAGAACTGAGAAGAAGGAGTAACCCTCACTGAATCTATGAATGCTAGCAGTAACCAGAGCATAACTAACAGTACTAAAGTAGTGTCTTCTTCTGAAGTAATGCCTATGATACATGCTATAAATCATATGAGGAGTGTTTATACAGAAACTTACATTAGTGAAGTAGAAGTATCTGCTGAAAATATCATTGGTAAATGAATGGTAGAAAAAAAAAATAAGTGGGAATTCAGCACTAGACAGAGGCCAGTTCTGCAATTGAAGGAGAGATTTTTTCATAAGAAATTCCCAGCAGCCTGTTAAGTTGCTCTAAGACTTGAAGAAGAGCATCTAAAGTAAAGCATGAAAAATGGAATAAGGGACAGGTGACGAAAGCATCTCTATGCTAAGAGCTAAGAACGATAATGCTAGGAGTTTACCAAGGAAAGAGGAGCCCTATATAAGGAAACTGTTTGTCTTAGAAAAAGTTAAAAGCTAAGAAACTAAGATTCAGAAAAAGGAAGGAAGCTCTTGCAAAACCTTTCTTCAATAGAGCAGAGGATGAAAGGGCAAGTGATGGAAGCACAGGAAGAGGATGAGTGATGGCAAAAGTGTTTTTGCAAGTTTCCAGTATGAGACAATTCTTTTTGGAAAAAAAAATGGGTGAGATTAAAGGTGGGTGTATTCAGACAGAGGCACACTGTAATATGGATGAGTGGAGTCAGAGGAGAACTTCAGGATAAAGATGAGTGTAATCAGTTGGAGAAGGGCCCTATATAGTAGTGAGATTAATTCTTTAGTGAAAAAGACGGAAAAAAGAGAGATTTCTTCAAGAAAGAAAATTACAGAAGCAGTGGGAGTGATTACGAAAGAGTAAACCCATTTCGACCAAAACATAAAAGACATGAAGGAAATTCTGCCTAAACCTATTATATGGGAAAACAGACAAGAATTCTGTAAGGGGTTTCTTGGCAAAGATAGCATTGATGGGTCAGTGGATAGGGCAGGGCTGAACTACTGGCCAACTTCTATTGCTCGGATTCTGGTGTCTTGTAACATAATACTGCCTGAAGATCCTGCTGGATGGCTTGAGAGGAGAAGCAGGAAACCCTGGAGGATGGCCAATGAAGATATAAGCCATTCCTTCAGCCTCTCTCATGTGGCAATGAAAGACAGAGAGAGAAAGTGCCTCGTATGGGGAGTCACCCACAGTGTGTGTGGATGTTAGGATGAGATGGAAAAAAACTGGTAGTAATTGTCTTATGTTTACCAAGAACCACATAATCCGTAAAGAAGCAGACACAGTATATGAGAGGTGTACTTACATAATGACACTTTGGGCTAAAATCTTGCATACAAGTGCACATGAGTTTGGCAAAACCATGCACACAACACCCACCTTATATAGCACTCAACACACACGTAGAGGATTTTCATCATGGGGTAAGCCACTCGTAAGATGCATCAATACCGCTGAACAAGGAGAAGATCTTAGTTAATTATCTGGAGCAAGGCTCCGCCAAATCACTCAAATCATTGCACCACAGGTACCAGTATAATTATATCATAGTGCATATATGTGTAAATGACCTGAGATGTACCTCCCTGGACTATATGAAGAGAGGCATTATGGAACTTTCAGACTATGTGTCTCAGGCTGGTATGAGCCTAGCACTGAGCAGTATATTACCATCACAATGGATAACACCACAGTAGGAGCAAAAAAATGATAGATTTCAACAACTGGCTGTTTTTCTGGTGTTATTCTAAGGCGATCCAATATTTGTCATCTTGGGAGGACATGGTTAACAGACCACATTGCTTTGTCAAGGATGGTCTTGCACCCTTCCCCTTAGGTTTTTGAGTACTGGCTAAAGCTTTACCCACCCTCATAGTGCCTTTTTGAGGCGAAGTCAAAATGACAGACCTACCGACATAACAAAATCAACTCAAATAAACCTCAATTTGTTGCTACTGAGTGCCAGGAGCATAAAGAAAACTACACTCCCTCCAAATCCTCCTCACATTCAAGAATATAGACATCTGTGCAGTTATCGAGACATGGTTTAAAGTGGCACAGAGTACTCCTGGCTGTGTAAGGTTTCATTGCCTTCCACACGTTTTGACCAGTAGCTTCAAAGACTAGGGCTAAAGTTGGAGGTGTGCCAATATACACCAGTAACAAGCATACCTCTGGGATGGTCAACCAGGATGACGTGCTGGAGTTCCTGCAGATCACCATAGACAAAATCCCATACCATATCCTAACCGGCTATAGATAACCCTCCATGTCCCAAGAACCTTTCAATGCATGCTTGGACCTACTGGAGACACTTAACATTCAACCTAATACTGTACTCATGGAAGACTTTAATTACCTCTCTACAGATTTGGAATGCTACACGGCCTCAAATCCTGGACTTTGTAAATACAAACACCCTTGGCTAAATAGTGGATGCACCCACAAAAGAATCCAACATACTGGATCCCGTGCTCATAAATATGGGAGGATGCTGTACCCCTCCCAATATCTTGTTCTCCCTGGTAAGGTCTAACCATAAAACTGTCTCCTTTGAAATCAAAACTAACTCCATAATCCCATAACAGTTAGGAACTGTTCCAAGGCAAATTACCTTCCATTGAGTGATGGTTTGTCAAACTTCAGAGCCCCTCCAACCCCCAAGAACACAGCAACCTGTGCTGAATTGCTCTCAGAAACTGTAAAACTATGTCAGTGGCTGCATAGATGCTGCTGTACCTAGCAGAAGTCAGCCCAGAACTAACCCCAACAAACTGCTTTAGTGGCATCCCAAATTAAACAGGATATATAACAAAAGAGAAAAAAGTATGGCAGAACTCAGGAAGGCTCATTCCCGTAAAGATAAAAACTCTGTCAAAGTAAGTAGGCAACTAAGAGGGCTGATAAGGGCAATAAAAGGCAACTTTGAGGTTAAAGATAGCTTCCCAGGTGAACGATGACCATAAGACCTTCAGCTATGTCAGAAACTTCTAAGTCAATACACAGCATTATGCTAAGCTAATGGTTAATGGGGTCACATTCACAAAGATTGGTGAGTGAACATGTTAACAGACAAATTAATTTCCATCTTTATCCCCCAGCTATCCCTCAAGATATCTTCAAACATAACCCCTCCAACTATAACTATGGAACATGTACTGGTTGCACTCGCTAAAGTGAAGAACATGGCCTCAGTGGGCCCACGTAACATCCTAAGATGCCTCCTGAGTAGTCTAAAATATGACTTATTAGGACCCTTGGAATCATTATTTAACTACAGTCTTAAAACTGGCTTTGTACCATGTGAATGGAGGACTGTGACAATCACCCCCCTTTAAAATGGAGGACCTTCAGCAGTACTGGAAACTATAAACCCATTAGTCTGACTTGTCCTATTTTCAAAGCCATGGAAAGAATCATCATGGAAATTATCAAAAAGGGCATAGGAGACGTCCAGACACTGGATCCATCCCAGTTTGGCTTTTTCAAAGGAAGATCATGCTTACTGAATCCAGTGGACTTGTTTGAAAGGGTCACTAAGGTAATGGATGAGGGGTAAACAGTGCATACTTCCTCTCTAGATCTGGCTAAAGCATTTAGTACAATACCTCACTCTGACATTGTCAACAAACTTATGAAACTTAGTCTAAACCCCTTTGTAACACACTGGATAGCTTGCTGAGTCACTGATAGGACCCAGGAGGTTAGAATTAGTGAGACCACCTCCACAAAGAGGCCAGTCACCAATGGAGTCCCCCAGGGCTCTGTGCTAGGTCCATTTCTCTTTGGCATCTAGTTCTTGCTTGTCAAAGCCAATGTCAAAAGCCTTTGGCTAACCTAACTTGCAGATGATTGCAAAATGGGAGTGGTCATTCAATCCCCCCAAGATGAGAACACCTTACAGGAAGGTCTAACACAGGCAAACTCTTGTTGCCAAAGCCATGGCTTAAAACTCAATGCCAAAAAATGCATTATAGTACTTTTTGGGAAGTTGGCCACCCTAGATAACTACGTCATCAATAAAACATCCCTGAAAGTTGGTTTACTAGTCATGGATTTAGGAACTCATATAGAGACCTAACATTCGACCAACATTTGTACAGAGTAGTAAGAAAAAGTATCTATGTTGCTCAATGTATAAGCAAGGGCATGGCATGTAGGTCAAGGGAGGTCATCATACCACTGTACTCAGCAGTCATCAAACCCATCATAGAGTATAATGCCCCCTTCCGTATATACCTTTCCAAATACATAGAGTAACTAGAACATTCAGAAGGGTTCCTTACAAAAATAATGCAGGGAGTAAGCACAATGTCCTACACTGACTGCCTCAAAACTGTCTATTTACTCGATATCCTACAGACTTTGAGAGATAGTCTTTGATTGGAGTACAAGGTATCCCTGGACCCTGTTTTGATGAAGCTTTTGCACATCCATAAAACAAAGTCAGAACTGCTAGATTAAAGGACCTAAATTTTGATTGCAAAATAAATACGACAAGTTGGAGAGACAGATATGTTTGAAGCAGATTGCTTCCCTGTCCCTATTTATGCACAACTAGGACCAATGGATGGGTAATTGGAAATTCACCCCTGGTCTGGCACCTATATTGCTGATGGACAGAGACAATTGGTAAATTGCTTCCTCTATAAATCAAAATTGTGGGTCACATTTGGTTTGCATGGCTAAGCTTATAAGGGCCCTAGTGGTCGTTAGTCTAGTATACACCTATGAATCTATGAATATATTGTAAAACTTTCACTAAGGTTACCTCAGGGCCAGTCCAAAGTACACATATATCATCCAGGAATCTAGTGCAAAGTTTCCAAAAACCCACAAATTTGGATGAAAAATACAAACATTTTTGTTCCCACTCATCAGTCACCACATTGGCAAAAAAACAGGCAGAAGCAGCCCCCATGGCCACTCCTTTCTTTTGTTAATAAAATTAATTTTCAGAAAGTATAAAGTTATTCTGTAAGACTAAGTCAATGAGATCTACTGAAATATTAGTCTGATGTTGTCAGTCTTCATTCATTCCTTGACACGGGTTCAGTTCCGAACATTGGAACTGACTTATCCATTACTACAGCCTGCGAGAACCAAAAACTCTTGAGCTTAAGTCCTACCCAGAATGCTCCTCTTTAATTTACCCCAGATCTCATTTGCCCCTTTCCTGTGACAGACTCGACACCATAGCTTTCGAGCTAAATGTATTTTCTTTATCTATTTCTATATAGTTATATAAGGGTTTTTTTTACAGTGTTATTGTCATTGTCTTTCTATCATACCCATTTTCCTTCCCCTATTTCTGCCTACCTTTCTCGTTTGAGTCTGTGTGTGTGTGTGTGTGTGTGTGTGTGTATATATATATATATATATCTGCGTGTGATTCTTGTGAGCTGAATCATGGCCGATAAAAGTAAAAGTACCACCAGGTTTATGAAGTTCCTGGAGTGTAATAGCAAATTTGCTCAATTCCGATGAACACTCATTTTGTGTTTATTGCCTGGGTCCGGTGCACTTACAAGATTGTTCCATTTGTTCATAGGTTCATAGGTGTATATACTAGGCTAATGGCCCTGGAGCCTTTACAAGCCTAGCCCATAGGATTACCCTGGCATCGTGCTACCCTACCTTAGTTCCCAGTGCCTCTGTCGAGGAGAGCCACTGGACTGATCCCCGAGGTGAATTTACTATTTCCCATCCACTCAGCAAGATTTCTCTTGAAGAGGGCCAGTGAGGCAGAACCCTTGGCATGATGGGCAGTCTCTGGGTTATGAACCGGTCCCTCCAGCTTGTTAGGTTGATTGTGGTAATGAGGCTGAGGTCTCTGGAGCGTGTAGTGCGGAGGGATTGGGATTTCTTTAGATGTAGTATTTCTAACAGAGCTGGGTTAGACATGGCTTTGTAAGTCAAGCAGAGATAGCCTCTAAGTGAGTGATATGACAGAGAATAGTTGAGTTTTTTTGAGTCTGACCATATAGGACAAGTGTTTAAGGCCTAGGATCCTTTTTGTGAGGTACTTTTGCGGCCTCTCCCGTTGTTCCAGGTGTCTAGTGAAGTACATGCCAAATGGGGAATTGTACTCAATGACTGGCCTAATGAGGAAAGAGTAGAAGGTGACAATGACCTCTTTCTTCCTGGATGCAAAACCCTTAGTAATGAGATGTGCCACATAGGACTTTCTGACCACAGTGGCAATGTGATGGTCAAAAGAGAGGTTGCTGCCAACCTGTGTTCCCAAATCTCTTATAACGCCTTCTGTGATCAGTGGACTACCATCGATCTGGTAATTCATGGGAACTTTGTCAGCCAGAGTCCCTACGTTTTGGCCTGGACTTCAGAAAAGTAGATACCAAACAGGAGAGGACCCAGGAGCGAACCCTGTGGGACTCCACTCATGACTGCTCAGCAGTCTGATTTGGAATCCGCTTCTTTTACACTGTGGGTTCTGTGAGCCAGTTTGCCACCCACCTAGTGATACAGGGGTTGATGCCTAGTTTAGGGAGTTTTTTTTTATACTTCCTGAGTGGGGAATGGTATCAAAGGCCTTGGCCAGATCAAGGTTGGTTGAATAAACCACCTTGCCTTCATCAGCTCTGGTGACTGACTCAAAGAAGTCGACCAGGTTGAGCAGGCATGATCTACCCTTCACAAAACCAAACTGTGTGGGATCGAGCATTTGGAGATTCCCTATATCCTTGTTTATTAGATACATGATGATGTGTTCCATAGCTCTGCATATCAGACTTGTCAGGCTAATGAGGTGATAGTTCTCAAGGTCTGTAGTCGCTCCTCCTTTATGTCAGGCTAATGAGCTGATAGTTCTCATGGTCTGTAGTTGCTCCTCCTTTGTGGAGAGTGATGACTGTAGCAGTGCACCATTCAGTAGAGACAAAGACTGAGGTGAGGCTGTGATTGAACAGAGCACATAGGTGGGGTGCCAGCTCACTCTGTAGTTCATGTAGAACACAGCCAAGGATATTGTCAGGTCCCATAGAAGCTGTATTCTTGGCCTTGGATAGTGCTGTTTTAACCTGTGTAGCAGTAATACTGGGTGCCTGGCAATCTACTGGTATTGTGATTGGTCCTGTCATGGTTTTAGTTACTGGGCCCTAGTTGAAAGAAAGAAAAAGTTGTTGCTTAAGGGGATGATAAACTCTTCCTTTGCGGAGGCCTTATCTGGTCAGTTTACTAAAAGCAAAGTGGATGGTTCTTCCCCTTCCTCTTCTTCCTCATCTTTGAAACTTAACAAACCTAATAAGAGGAGTCTGTCAGTGCCAGCTTCTCCCTCGACTCCGATAGCCAAAAGACTTAAAACTTCATTTCCCTCAACCAGACTCTGATTGCCAAAAGACTTAAAACTTCAGTTCCCTCAACCAGGGTGGAACTAACAGTTACTTCAAAAGACACTTCAGTGGTAACATTGGAACTGATAGTGTCTCCTCCATCGGTGCAACCAGAAAGTGGATCTGACAGTCTCAGTGCCATCTTCCATTTTGGCATCATTGTCTTAATTTCCAACTGAATCTACTTTCCTTGAGCTTCCTAGGACCAGGTACTCATAGTCTGTAGATCTCTTTGCAGGTCAAGTACCTAGCCTCTTTTTGGAAAGACCAAAATCTCTATCCACCCAGTCAATTCATTCCACCAAGTATCTGGCAGAATTTGATGTGTTGCGTTGGTGGATTAGCTCCTTTCGGTTAGGGGACTTCCAGGTGCATCAATGGTTCCACCTCCATATGGAGCTGGAACCTTTCCTTCTGAGACTCTACCTAGTCTTCCTCCTCTAATCTCCTCTGAGGCCTTAGAGATCCCGGCTCTGAGTTTTTTGGTGCCTACTGCTTCGGTTCCGACGAGATCTCCATCTCCATTTCCGATTCCTACCCTGAGTTGTCGGATCTGGAGAACTCTTGGGGCGGTACTACGCTGTCAACTCCAGGGGGCAAGGCTCAGCTCCATTTTTTTCTGAGCCATCTTTGCACCTCGGGGCTTTGGCATGCGTTAGCTCCACCCCATCTTTGGGCATGGGGGCCATGTCTTCAGAGTGGGGAGGGAACCATGGTTCTGAGGCAGTCTTTCTTGGTTCTGGGCGCCCTTCTGTCTTTGTAGGGACTGGGCTGTGGAGAGGCCCCTGTCCACAGTTGGAATTCAGTCAGCTCCTTCCCTGTCGGAGCAGTTCCTGAAGCCTTCCCCTCATCCAGAACCTCAACCAATCCCAACACCTGGACAAAGAGCACTGAAACTGCAGGAGTCACCTATTCAGGGGTTGTCATCTTCTGACACCTCCCCAGATCATCCCACTGAGTAGATCCGTCAGAAGAGGAAGTGTAAGAGGAAACAGCTAGATTCCCTGGAGGAATCTATCACAGAGGACACTGATTTTGATGAATGGGAGGGTTCTCCATGATCACCACCAGAAGTCGTCTCCTTTGGAGACATCCTTGAGATCCTTAAACAGAGGGGTGGCTGGACATCCCAAAAGCCCTCTTCATTGGAGTCAGTGTACTTGCAGGTTTTCAGCACTCGACCATTTACCTCTTGAGTAACTCCACTCACTGATGAGCTCATTAATTATCTAGCAGTGGGTGTGGAAGTCACCTAACACATAGAACACATTCCCAAGAAACCAGACAAAATTCTAACTGCATCTGAGGACCACCAGTTTTGAGCAAAGGGATTGGCAGTAGATGTCATGGTGGTAGGGGCATCTACGAAAAAGGAACTGGCAGATGAAAGTTCCACTATCCACCCTTCTAATAGAGAGTCTCAGACGATGCATAGGTTTGACAGGCTTGTTTATGTTTCATCAATCTTTGCTTTACCTTCTTTGAATTTTATAGTGCACTTCACCAGACTTCAAAGGGATCTGATTAAAGAGCTAACAGATACCCTCACAAAAGCCATATCTGAAGAGGTCTAAGATAAGGTTGCTTCTCAGTTGACCACCATGGAGTCCATTTCAAATTCGTCCTTTTGGCACATAGCATATGCAGCCGAAGGGACGACTAAAGCAGTGGGATCGGCCATAGCCATAAGGAGACATGCCTGGATGTGCTTGTGCGAATTTGTGGAGCCATTAAAGTCTTCATCTGCAATGCACTCTTTGACAGATTTTCCCTTTTTGACCCTAAAGTTCGAGAAACTTTATCCAGGTGTGAGAAAGATGGAAAGACCCTCTCTGCAGTGGGCATATATTTTCCTACCCCTCAGTGGGTCCTACTCCAGGAACCATAAGAGTGGGAAAATGTGGTTCAGAAAGTCCCAAGGGCCTTTTCAGGACACACATGGCAGTGGCTCTCCCAGGGCCAGGGGGGGGGGGGGCTTTAACAGAAGATGCCATCCATGTGGCAGAGGTGGCCCACAAAATCAGGGTTCCAGGGACTCTTTTCCTGGAAAACCCTACCAGCACTCCTGAAAGGAGGCCTGGTTGCTTTCCTCTGAAAGTAGCCGGGGGAATCTATCCTTACACCAACATGCCTGGCTCCAGATAACTTCAGATATTTGGGTGCAAAGGATAATAACCAGAGGATACACCATACCCTTCCTTTCTCTTCCAAACAATTCCAACAAAATCCTGAATGTTCCATACAGTCAGAGGGAACCAGCAGTACTAGAAATTCAAAAACTGCTAGAAAAAAAGTCTCATCCAGGAGGTCCTGCCAAACCAGATAGAATCCAGAATTTAGTCTAGATTCTTTTTAGTGCCAAAGAAGACAGGAGACTGGAGACCAATGTTGGATCTGAGTGTTTTAAAGAAGCCCGTTCAACAGATAAAATTCCAGATGGTCCCAGTTCAGTTTATTCTCCCAATTCTATGGAAAGATAATTGGATGTGCTCAGTAGATCTTTAGGATGTGTATTATTACATAAAAATGGACAAGCACTCCAGGAGATTTCTCCTCTACTGGCTCAGAGCCAGTCATTACCACTTCAGAGCTCTGCCCTTTAATCTCACCACACTCCCCAGGTGTTCACCAAATACGTGTTAGTGGTAGCAGCTCACTTGAGACTGCATGGATTCTCGATGTTTCCATACATGGACGGCTGGCTCATTACTGCTCCCACCAAGCATCTACTAGAACAAGCAAGAGACTATGTTCTCCAGACCTGCACCAACCTGGGGATTACCATAAATTACAAAACATCTCAACCGACTCCAATACAATCTTTAGAGTTCATTGGTACTAAATACCAATACTCGCATAGCCTCCTTACCTTATCTAAGATCGCAAAAGATCAGGGTCCAAGTAAGAAAGATTGTCAGCAACAAGACTGTCGCTGCACAACTAGTCTTACAAGCTTTAGATTCAATGGTCGCAGCCATCACATTGGTTTCCCTAACGAGATTTCATATGAGAATTTTACAGTGGCTTCTAGCATCTCAGTGGTCCATACTTTATCAACCAATGTCAGATCAGATGTTAGTTACCAATCGTTGCATGAAAGATCTAACTTTGTGGATTCAGTCACAGGCGATTCTCTTGGGCTGCCCCTTTGTCCCGTGTCAACCCCAAGCCATAGTGACCATGAATGCCTCCCAGATGGGGTGGGGGCATAATCTGGGCAAGATGGTTCAAGGCAGTTGGTCCCCCATGGAAGCCAGATTGCATATACATTTTTTGGAGCTGAGGGCAGTTCTTTTAGCATTGCAGGCCTTTCAAACTGTCCTTCCCCTGGGAACAACTGTACAATATGATGGTAGTCTGGTACATCAACAAGTAGGGAAGAACCAAATCTTACCTCCTTTGTTGAAAAGCACTCAGAGTTTGGCAGTGAGCAATCTCTTCCAACCACTTTCTGATAGCAATGCATATTCTGGGGATTTCCAATGTGATAGCAGACAAACTGAGCAGATGTATTCTCCTGCCTCACATGTGATCTGTCAATCCCAAAGTGTCAGAAAAGATTTTTTTGTAGTTGGGGCCAGCCTTGTTGTGACCTATTTGCATCACCCCTGAACAACAAGTGCAGCAGCAACTTTGCCCTGGTTCCCCCCTCCAGGAGAGTCCCCGAGAGATGATGTCCTGTACAATTGGCCCTCAGGACTTCTGTGTATATCAATGTATGTGATATACCTTTAAGAAGCTTCCAGTGAGTCAGCAGTGCATATAAATACTGAGTACGTGCAAGCAACAGTGCCATTTTGAGTGAGCAGCCAGAATGAAAGCATGCAAGTATGTAGTTAGTTCATTTAAATTTAATGATCCTGCCATCCATCCTGATGTATTTGTATACAATAAACTACTTAAAGGAACACCCAAGCCTCAATGTCTTCTTAATGAACATAAAAAGAGTGACATGGTGTCAGAATGGGATCCAGAGTCACAGTCATGAGGGAACTAGTTAAAGTTGGAGGAATATACAGGGGTTGATCATCCCTACTGCTCAAATAACTCGCAAAACAGGTCAGAATCAAATTCCCGGTACTAAACTTGCTTAAATGATTTCTTTTGCTGCAAATATAAAACAAAGCACTCAGAACACTCAAAGCAAATTTCTTATTAACCGAAATGTCCAAAACTGTGACATATTGATAAAATATTCTAAATAATTACTAAACATTTGAAACAATATCCAAATCGCAAAAAATGTACAAAAACAAGGAAAACGATTGTATTTTTTTGCTATGTGCTACTTTTTTGGATTAACTAAAGTTATTCAAAGTAGCCAAAGTGTGCAAAGTGTTTGCAAGTGTGTGTAGTATTACAATGCAGTTATTTTGCAAAGTAGTTATTTCAAAGAATATTTCACAAAGTACAGTTGTTTCAAAGCATATTTTGCAGAGTACAGTATTTTGAAGAGATTATTGTGCATTTGAATATTAGTACAAGTACCTGGTGTGTATGAATGTTTGTAGTTAATTACAAGGGCCATTTTGCATTCTGTTTTACTATAATTTGTGGGCATGGTAGAAGGTTTTCGCAGACCCACACTGCTTGTGTTTGATAACAATTGTGATGGCCATTCACTGGCCCAGCAATCAAGGAGCCTCAATCCTCACCACTAACACCAGTGAGGGACATCCACATTAGGAAGGATAACAAATATACACACACACACACACACACACACACACACACACACACACACACACACACACACACACACACACACACACACACATACTAAAGTACAATTTCCCTTAAGAGCATACAGAGATCACAGTCAGTCTGGGGTTGGTTTCTCCTTTCTCTCCAGATCCCCAGTAAGACTCTCCACTGGCACAGCTATAGGGTCCAGATCTCAGCCTAGTGGTCAAGCTAAAACCTCCAGCACCCTCTCTGTCCAACCAGTGCTTCTTGCCCTTGCCCAAGTAGCTTACACACACACACACACATACATACACACACACACACACACACACACACACACACACACACACACACACACACTTTGAGATAGGAGTTATATACAAACATACAGACACTCCTGGGGAAGGCTGGCACAGGTTTTCCAGTAATGCCCCTTCTGCCCAGACTGTATGGTAGTAACACTTGCCACCAACCACTAATATCAGCTACTGATAAGGCCCTTATCAAAGGGTGTCCAATTATTACTGTGCAATATTATTATCCAACTGGTAAGTGTGACTGAGCAGCAAGACTTACTTGGAGTGGCTTTGTACAGTATCACTGTATACATGCAATGTACTCTAGAGTTTAAATTATCTCTACACAAACCAGCCACAGTTGATAGTTTTAAAAATATTTAATAATAATTAAAAAAACAAGGCAATACTTATTACTACACAGTGCTAGTCGAGTTCCGAGATCACAGGAAAATGCTTAAAATAATATAGTAGAAAAGTTCTGACATCAATACAGAAAACAGCTAGACTAGACTTATTTCCTATCTATATCTAAGAGCAAACACAGTTCTAAAATAAACTTAAGTATAGAGCACAGACAGAGTGCTGGTGAGTTGCATGTTCTCAAGACAAATGCAAAATGCTCTGATTTTCTCTCTCTCTCTGTCGTTAAATTGATAACACAGTACCACCGACTCATTTCAGATTGCATCATTATTTTCTGTTTCCCAGGCTAACAGAAACTCTACATTTACATTGCTTTGATCTTGCACCTGGTCAGGAAACCACAGTAATTAAAGACATTATATATGTAAAATCTAGCAATTAACTCTGGTCTCAGAACAATAGGAAGAATTCCTTCAGTCCGACATCTCGGCTATGAGTTTTGAGATCAAACAATTATACAGTGTTTGACTTATCAGCTTTCCTCCAGCAGAGTGCATTGTGGTTACATTTTTGAAATTCAACATTTAACACCATTTTCTTCCATTTAAGAGAACAAGCATGTGGCTTACATTAATCTTTACAAATGACAGAATTATCTACAAAATCCTATCTAGCTAAGCTGGCAGCCTTCACATATCTTCACAACAATATTGCAGAAATTTGGAAAGTGTTTGAGCAAGAATATGATATTTTCATACAGGCTGCTTTTTCTGACAAAGACACAAGTACAGAAGCATTTATTCTGCTTAATTTAGCTGGTTCAGAGGTCATTGAAATAGAGCATTCATTTGTGTATGTACCTGCTGTGTTTGCAGGGGAGGGGAAGACCACCATATAGTGGTACTGGCTGAAACAAGGGAAGACCCAGAGTGCTTAAAACATAAATTTAGAGAAGTG
This sequence comes from Protopterus annectens, assembly GCF_019279795.1. Classification (NCBI taxonomy): domain Eukaryota; kingdom Metazoa; phylum Chordata; order Ceratodontiformes; family Protopteridae; genus Protopterus; species Protopterus annectens. Next base: position 42,782,657 of record NC_056733.1, read on the forward strand.
TGTAACCCCCAAACAAATGTTACAATGGAACTGCACTTATTTTATACAAGGGATCAAAAGCCTGGTGAAACTTTTGTAGCATATATAACTGACTTGAGAAACAAAGCTAAAACATGCAGGTTTGGTGATTTGAGAGATGAGTTGATAAAGGACAGGTTTGTGTGTGGCATTAATAATGACACAGTGAGAAAAATTGTACTTCTAGATAGTGATTTAATGTTAAATAAAGCTATTGAGATTTGTTAGATATACGAGCTTACAGAAAAGCCCACAAGTATGCTTACAAATGAGAATAGCTGTGGCAGGCACAGTATATTCATGCTCATGTTGATGGTATGCAGCATGCGGTTAAAAGAAACAGGCTCAAGCACATGGCAGCTACTGCAGGTCCTGTACAGAGTCCAAATTCCAGAGCATGCTCAGTGAAGCACAGGGGTGAGTCAGCAAAATCAAAAGGGTTCATGGTTACCTCCACTTCTAATAGTAACTAAAAACCAACAAAGTTAGCTGCAGTACCAAGTTTTATTGCCAACTGTCATAATTGTGGAAATCATGAGTCCAGAAAAGAAAAGTGCTTAGCTTTTGGTCAGCAGTGGCATTCTTGCAATAAGTGGAATCATTTCAAAAGATTTTGTAAACCAAATAAGGCACACTTTTATTAAAAGAGGGCATTCCAAGAGGTAAGTTGATCAATTAGAAAGGTGCAACCCTACTTTTTATGTTGATGGTGTGTCTGTGCTTGGTGAAACAATCAGTGCAGTAGATTTGTGGGCAAAAAATGAAATCTTTTGTACTGTTTGGATTAATGGGAGTCCTGTTGAGCTCAAAGTAGATACTGGCTCAAAGTGCAATGTTATGTCAGCAGAAACATTTGCTAGCGTAAAAGCTCCAGAACATCTTCATTTGACAAAGTGTGCGAAGCTTGTTGCTTATGGTGGTGAAGAGATTCAAACCAAAGGGGCAGTAATGCTTTCATGTTACTCTGCTGGGAACAGCTATGACTTGCAATTTTTCATAGTTCAAAGACACATACAATCATTATTAGGCCTCAGAGACATTTTGAAAATGGGACTGCTTTCATTTAATAAAGAAGTTCACCATGTAAGCCTGCATGACAACAGCTCAAATTTTTCCCAAACTGTTTTTTCTGAATATGCTGATATTTTTGCAGGCAACGTAGGCAAACTACCAGTTGTGTACTCCATGAAGTGAGACCCAGAGGTCAGCCCAGATATCAGACCGGCATGGAAAGTTCCAGTAGCCATGCAGAGCAGAGTCAAAGCCGAGCTAGACAAAATGGTGCAGCTAGGAGTAATTTGTCCAGTAGAAGAACATACTGAATGGGTATCCTCCTCGGTGGTAGCTCATAAGAAAAGCTCAGATGATATCAGAATACGTATTGATCCAAGAGATCTGAACAAAGCATTAAAAGGCCTCATCATCCAGTGTGCAGAGTTGAAGAGGTTGCTGCCCTCATGCCAAATGACACTGTTTTTTTCTGTTTTGCATGCAAAGAGTTAATTTTGGCAAATTTTGCTTGACGGAAAATCTTTGTTGTTAACCACATTTGGTACACCATTTTGGAAGATACAGATTTCTAAGAATGCCATTTGGGATGAATTCTGCCAGTGAAATCTTTCAGCATGCAATAGAGCAAAATCTTTCTGACTATCCATGTGCTGTTATAGTAGATGATATTGTAGTAGGAGGCAATGTTGAAGTTGAACATGACAGAAACCTCAAGAAAGTTCTGGAAAGAGTAGGTGAAGTGAATCTTAAGCTGAAGCTTTAGAAGTGTAAGTTCAGGCTACAAGAGGTTACTTATGTTGGTCATTTGTTTACCAGTTCAGGTTTACAACCAAATCCATCTAAGCAAACAACAAATGTTAAGTTGTCAATCTCACCTTCATTCTTGCTGGATGGGGTTCGGAGCCGATCCTCGGCTCCGATTCGGCACTTGCTAAGCTCGAGAGTCAATTTTACCAGCTCGAGGCAGCCCCATATCCCATGATGCAAGGCGGTAATTACCCAGATCTCATTTGCCGCTTCGCTGATGAGGTCAGTCTTTTTACCAGCTCCTGGTAAGTGATATTTTTCTTGCTATTTGTCAGGTTTTAGGTGTCTCAAACCCTAATTTATAGTCTTTATACCCTTCAGTGTACTTTTTTCACTTAGCTCCATACCTATTTTCCATTAGTTCACTTAGTTTTAGCGTATTCGGGCCTTAGGCCTTTCCCACCCTCACAGTTCCTGTCAGGATTTCCCTCAGGTGTGTGTGTGTTGTGTCACTCTTATAGTAATAACTAATTATTATTATTAGTTATTTATAATTTTTATTTGTTAGTGTCTTGTTTGGACTGATTGGTGTGTGTGAGTGTTTTAGAACTGAGATATGTCCAAAGATACTAGGGTCTCAGGTTTCAAGAAGTGTGACTCGTGCTGTCAGAAGATGTCTCTGACAGACGGTCACACTTCTTGTATTTATTGTCTGGGACCCCTACACCTGCAGGACTCCTGTGCTATAGGTCATTCTTTCAGCCAGAGAGTCCTGCAGGAACGTAGAGATAAGTTGATCCTCAGGGGTCTTCTTAAACCAGAGAGCTCCCCGGCTAAGGTCGGCTCCGGGAAGCCCTCCAAACCTTCCAAGACCCAGGTTTTGGTGTCCAAGTCTGTGGTCTTGGTTCCGATTCCGCCGGAGTCGATATCGGCTCCGTCCGGAGCCGATCCTTCCTTGTTGGAAGTTTCTGTACCGGCGCCGGTTGGCTCCGATACCCTGGCTTCGGCACCTGTGTTGGCTCCATCTGTAGCCAACACCCTTGCGTCGAAGCATGTCTCAGCTCTGGCTGGAGTCGAGATATCTTTCTCTCCTCTCGGAGCCGACAAGTTGTCGGCTCCGCCTGGAGCCGAACGTTCTTCGGCTCCGATGGCTCCATCCAAGAAGAGGTCTAGATCTCCTTCTTTGGAGTCTATATACTCGGCTCCAGCCTCTCCCTTCCTTTCGGAGCTGAGCCATCGGAGCCAATCATCGAGGTCGTCCAGGCTGTCAGACCACGACTTAGAGAGAGTGGTGAGTAGGCTATTAAAATCACAGGCACTAGCCCAGATGCTCCATAGCCTGTCTCATCAGACGTCAGCTATTCTACACCCCCCTGAGATTCCTCCTTCGACTCTCTTACAGAGTTCGGAGCCGGAGATTATTGGTACCGTGACTGTTGCTGCTTCGGAGCCGATACCACACCTTTCGGCTCCGTCGTCTTCGACTCCTATCTCCTCCTTGAGACCTTCCTAGGAGGGATCCGGGCGTCGGGCTTCCCTGGTCGGTTCCGAGGGGGCGAGTGGCATCGGACCCTTGTCCGACCCCGTTCTCCCTCTCGGAGCTTCGGCCTTGGTGAGCTCAGCTCTGACATCTGCTTCGGAGCCTTCCCTTTCAGTGGGACCGGGGATCCCTGTTTCTTCGGAGCAGGATCTCTCGGCCCTTCCTGGGAGGGAAGCCTTCGAGGTGATGAGGAGTGTGCTACCCCAGAGCTTAGCCAGCAGTCGGTTCCTTTAGCTCCTCCCTCTATGGTGCCTGTAGATGCCTCTTCCCGCTCTCTTGCTCCCGGACCCAGAGATCCATCACCCCAGGTTTCCCCATTGGGAAGGACTTCCTCTTCCGAGGTTTCTCCTGATCCTTCAGGTGAACCCCCGCGTAAGAGGATCTGCAAGAGGAAGCATTTAGACTCCCCTGAGTCTACAACATCAGATACCGATTTAGATGAGTCGGAGGGGTCCCCAAGATCTCCCTCTGAGGATGTCTCCTTTTCAGACATCCACTCCTCAAACAGAGGGGGAACTGGCCCTCCATTAATCCCTCCGAGGATGAATCGGTATACCTGGAGGCTTTTGGATCTCGACCCTTCACCTCCTGGGTGTCTCCGCCTTTCGACCCCCTTATGGAAGTCATAGCTCGAAAGGCGTGGGCATCTCCTGATTCAGTGGAACCAGTCCCCAGGAGACCTTCAAAGTTTATCACGGCCCCCGCTGAAAAGCAGTTTCTTTCTAAGGGTGTCCCGGTTGATGCCATGGTGGTGGCGGCCGCCACCAAGAAGGAACTTGGAGATCCTTCCGTGCCAGTCCATCCTCCTAACAAGGAGTCTAGGACCATGGACAGGTATGGTGGCGGATGTTCTCTTCAGCGACCTTTGCTATGTGTTCGCTGAATTATTTGTGTCACTTCACCAGACTTCAGAGAGACATCCTCAAAAAGCTAGGTGAAGTAGTACAGGATCCATCAGCAGCAGGGGCTCAAGAAAAGATCACCTCTCAGCTGGGAATCCTAAATTCCATAACCAACTCCTCCATGCGGCTCATTTCTTATGCAGCCGATGGGGCGAGTAGAGCTACAGGCACAGGAGTGGCCCTCAGACGTCAGTCCTGGATGCGGCTCTGTAATTTTGCAGACCCCTTTAAGGCGTCCTTCACAAACTCTCCCTTTGATGGGACAACGTTGTTTGGCCCTCAGGTGAAGGACACTTTAACCAGGTGCGAGCAGGACAGCAAGACTCTTTCTGCCGTAGGAGTCCGTTTCTCCACTCCCTCTAGACCTTACCCCAAAGGTCAGAAGGGAGGGAAAATGTGGTTCCGGAAATCAGAAGGAGTCATGCCTGACGCACGTGGTCAGTTTACCCCCAGAGGCAGAGGGGGTAATAATAATAACAGACGCCGCCCTAGGGGCAGAGGGGGTCTGCAGAACCAGGGCTCCAGAGAGCCTCTCTCTGACAAGCCCTTCCAGCATCCCTGAGGTGTTGCCCAACTGCCCACCCTTGGAGGCAGTCGGGGGAAGATTGTCGCTGTACCCAGAAGCCTGGCTTTCCCTCTCTCAAGACAAATGGGTACAGTCGATCATATCCGAGGGTTACAAGATTCCTTTCGAGGAAAGCCCCTTCCCTCAAAGAGGTTCCCTTCCAGACGTACCACCCGGTCTAAGGGAAATTGCACAATTAGAGGTGTCAAAGCTTCTAAAGAAAAGGGCCATCCAGCCAGTACCAAAAGATCATTTAGAATCCGGAATCTACTCAAGGTTCTTTTTGGTCCCCAAAAAGACGGGAGACTGGAGACCAATATTAGACCTCAGCAGGCTCAACAAGTCTGTTAAAAAGACAAGATTTCAGATGGTCACACTTCAATCGATTTTGCCCTTTCTGGGCAAAGACAACTGGATGTGCTCCATAGACCTTCAGGATGCGTACTATCATATAAAGATTCACAGACGCTCCAGAAGTTTTCTCCGCTTTTGGCTGGGGACCAGTCATTTTCAATTCAGAGCCCTGCCCTTTGGCCTCACTACAGCCCCCAGAGTGTTCACCAAATGCATGGCAGTGGTCACGGCTCACCTGAGACGTCAAGGATTCCAGGTGTTTCCGTATCTCGATGACTGGCTCCTCTCAGCCACCACCAGGCATCAACTTCTCCAAGCCAGGGATTACACTCTACGTCTCTGCGGCCACTTAGGAATTTCAGTCAACTTCGAAAAGTCTTCCTTGTCGCCCTGCCAATCTATTACCTTTATAGGCAAATCTAGACACTACTCGGATGTCAGCAAACCTAACAAGTCAGAGAATCCTAGATATCCAAAACCATGTTCGGATCATCCTATCCAGCAAAAGGGCACAAGCCAGGTTGGTCCTGAAAGTGTTGGGCCTCATGGCAGCTGCCATAACACTTCTTCCTCTGGCCCGCTTTTACATGCGTCTCCTACAATGGATGTTGTTCACCCAATGGTCCTTCCAGCAGCTTCCCATGCATCACAAAATTCTGGTGACACAAACCTGCAAGAACCACCTATCCTCTAGTTCATCAGGGCAGACCATTTGTTCCCCCGGCCCCGGTAGCCACGGTCACTTCGGATGCCTCCCTGATCGGGTGGGGGGGGCATTATCAGGGCAGGATGGTTCATGGCACGTGGCAACCGTTCGAATACCACCAGCACATAAATGTCCTAGAGATGAGAGCAGTGCTTTTAACGTTGCAAGCCCTCAACGACTTTCTCCCTTTAGGGACTATTGCAGTTCACACGGACAACATGTCCGTCGTGTGGTACATCAACAAGCAGGGCGGAACCAAGTCCTATCCCTTGTGTCGAGAAGCTCTCAGACTTTGGCAATGGGCGATCTCCTCTCATCTGTTTCTGGTAGCAATGCATATCCCCGGGAAAACCAACATAATAGCAGACAGATTGAGCAGAGCTATTCTCATGCCTCACGAGTGGTCTCTCAAGCAATCCATTGTGGAAGAGATTTTTCAGAAGTGGGGCCGCCCATGCTGCGATCTTTTTGCTACACCCCAAAACAGCAAATGCCCAGACTTCTTCTCTCTTCCCACTTCCGGGCCATCCCCCCAGAGACGCTCTTACCCAAGATTGACCCCGGGGACTTCTTTATGCCTTTCCTCCCTTTCCTTTGATACCACAAGTACTCCAGAAAGCTACCGTCTTGAGAGCCAAAATGATTCTCATTGCCCCTTACTGGCCTCGACAAATTTGGTTCCTGTTCCTTCATCGTCATCTTTTGGTGCGGCCCTGGCATCTGGGCCCAGTTCCAGATCTTCTGACCCACCGGTCGGGTCAACTGCACCGGTCCGTTCCTTCCCTCAACCTCACAGCTTGGTTGCTCCACTTCCTTCCTTAGCCAGGCTTCCTATGATCTCTAATCCCGTTAGAGATATCATAGTAGCTTCTCTTAAGTCCTCTACCAGGAGGATTTATTCTAGCAAGTGGAAACGCTTCTCCTTTTGGGCAATATCTAAGAACATAGACCCCTTTACTGCCCCTATTCAGTCGGTCTTGGATTTCCTTGCAGAAATTTTTCACTCAGGTTCTTCGTCTTCCACAGTCAAAGTTCAGTTGGCTGCAATCTTGAACTTCCATGTCGGCTTTGCAGACCACAACATTATGTCCCACAAACTTTGTAAAGCTTTTCTCAAAGGAGTGTTCCTTCTTAAACCCCCTGTTAGAGATCCTCCACCACAGTGGGACTTAAATTTAGTGCTGACATCCTTGATACTTCCCCCTTTTGAACCGGCTGCTTCATGTTCATTAAAGTTTCTTTCTTGGAAAACACTTTTTCTAGTCGCTATTACCTCGGCTAGAAGAGTGTCTGAACTTCATGCCCTCTGTGTTCGTCCCCCTTATTTGGTCTTCCACAAAGACAGAGTATCCTTGAGAACCAACCCATCCTTTTTGCCCAAGGTTGCTTCTAAGACAAATTTAAACCAATCCATTGATTTCCCTGTATTTTTTCCAAATTATTCTAACAGGGCGGAACAAAAATTGCATTACTTAGATGTTCATCGCCAACTTAGATATTACTTGGACAGGACAAAGCAATTTAGGAAGTCCGATCAGCTCTTCCTGTCTTATGCTGAAAATAGAAAAGGTCTCCCTGTTTCTAAAGTGACCTTATCTAGATGGCTATCTTCCACCATTTCTGACATTTATCAGCTTAGGGGCAAACAGCTGAACTCAAAACCTAAAGCTCATTCCACAAGAGGTCTAGTCACTTCTACAGCCTTTCAGGCTAGACTACCCTTAGATACTATTTGTGCAGCAGCCACTTGGGCCACTCCTCATACCTTCGTTTCTCATTACAAATTGGATTTGGCCTCCAGGGACAGGGCAAGCTTTGGCTCCACTGTCCTCAAGAGTCTGTTCCATTGAGCCACCCAGGATAGAGGTGCTAGGGACGCGGTCCCATCCAGCAAGAATGAAGGCGAGATTGACAACTTAACATTTAGAAGTTATGTACCTACCATAACGTTCCATGTTAGTTGTCTTCTCTCGCCTTCTTTCTTGCGTCTTTCCCTCCTGTCCACCTAGCCTGGACAGACCTTGATCTCCCCTTTTCTCTGGAAGATTCTTCTTCCTTGGACACCAGATAGTTCTTGTCCTTGATTACCTGGTTTCCATTACAGCCTTTTTAGGTTAGTGTTTCTCTTTCCTTAGTGGAAAGATTTTTATAGGCAGTTTTTCCTCTAGATACCAAACGAGATCTGGGTAATTACCGCCTTGCATCATGGGATATGGGGCTGCCTTGAGCTGGTAAAAGTGACTCTCGAGTTTAGCAAGTGCCGAGTCGGAGCCGAGGATCGGCTCCGAACCCCAGCCAGCAAGAAAGAAGGCGAGAGAAGACAACTAACATGGAACGTTATGGTAGGTACATAACTTCTAATTCTCGAGATGCCAGCTCCAGACAATGTCCAAGCCCTACAATGTTTTCTTGGTATTGTCAAATATCTAGGCAAGTTCATTCAACATTTAAGCCAACTTTCAACACCTCTCAGGGAGCTGACATGCAGAGATGTAATCTGGTCATGGTCAGAGCAACATTTGATGCCCTGAAACAGAAAATTGCTAACCCACCAATGCTCAGCTATTACAGTGTTCACAAACTAGTTACTGTTTCCTGTGATGTTTCTAAATTTGGTCTAGGTGCAGTCATTCTTCAGTAGGGTAGACCAGTAGCCTGTGCATTGAGAACTCTTACCCAAACTGAGATGCAGTATTCCCAGATTGAGAAAGAGCTTTTGGCAATTGTGTTTGCATGTTTGAAGTTCCATATTTATGGTCAACCTATTCAGATCGAAACTGACTATCAACCTGTAGTCACTATTTTGAGAAAGCCTATGCATACTATTCTGGCTAAACTGCAACGCATGATGTTCAAATTGCAAAACTACAATTTCATCTTGTTTACACAAAAGGCAAACTTTTTTATTTTGCTGATACCTTATTCACATCGCCCCCAAAAAAAAAAAAAAAAAACACAGAACAGCATAACAGTGAGCAACTTGATTTTGAGGTCATGGTAGTGAGAAATCTTTCTGCCATACATCTTGATTAGCTGAGATAGTTTCAGATCCAGTTTTCCAGAAGCTAAACCTCTTTATCAGTCGAGGATGCCCTTCAAAACAATGTTGTTTACCAGTAGAAGTGCAACCATATTTTCCATACAGAGATGAGATTTTGTAAGACAATGGTATCATGATGAAGGGTCCTAAAGTGAGTGTTCCAAAATCCTTGTAACAAGAGTACATTAAGATTTTGCATTGTGGCCACCCGGGAACTGATTTTACCAAAAGAAGGGCAAGAGGTCTGGTATTTTGACCTTCTATGTCAAGAGATATTGAGAAAGTACTTTCATCTTGTTCAGTATGTAATAGTACAAAGCTGCATCAACAGAATGAACCACTTCAGTTAAGCCAGAATCTTGAACTACTTTGGTTAACAGTAGCCACTGATATCTTTGAGAGGAATAGACAACATTACTTGGTGTTAGTAGACTCTTACTCATATTGGTATAAGATCGTCCTACTTCCCAACTTAACGGCCAGTACTGTCATTACTAAGTTGAAGAGACATTTTTCTGTCCATGGTAGTCAGCACAGAGGTATTTATGACAATGGTGCATAGTTTATAAGTCAGCAGTTCAAGAGATTTGTAGAAGAGTGGGACTTTGTTCATATTACGAGTAGTCCTGAATACCCCCAGTCAAACGACTTGGCTGAACATGCAGTTGAAAGTGCAAAACAGGGAGATAGTGAGGATGCAGATGTCAAAAGGGTTTGATTGCATCGTATTTGTGAAAAGTTTGTGTCAAGAGCTGAGATCATACATTGTGGAATCACAAGGAATAGAATTCAGACGAAATCAGAAGCATTTGTTATCAGCCTGTGACAAAGACTGTAGTTTTCAGAGTGACTTGTCCAATGTTCTTGTTCTAGAGGACATTCTGTCAGCAATCCCTGAAACTCCTCAAGCAGGACATTCCCCAATGATTGTCCCTGTTGCTAAACCCAGTCCCAACTATTATGTCACAAAATCAGGTCGCATCTTGACACCTACTTCTAGATAAACAGCAACCTGGACGTGACTGTTGTTTTTCTTTATTAGTGTCTGTATAAATTGCATGCCTATTGAAATGTCATTGTTTATATGAGACAGCTCAGTAAAGAGGGAGGATGTAGATCAGTGTGTGTGTGATATACCTTTAAGAAACTTTCCAGTGAGTCAGCAGTGCATGTAAGTACTAAGCACATGCAAGCAACAGTGCCATTTTGAGTGAACAGCCAGAGTGAGAGCATGCAAGTATGTAGTCAGTCAGATAGTTCATTTAAGTTTATGTTTCTGCCATCCATCCTCATGTATTTGTATACAATAAACTACTTAAACGAACACCCGAGCCTCAATGTCTTCTTAATGCACGTAAGAAAAGTGAGATTCTGTATGCCTTTCTCCCAATTCCATTAATTCCTCTAGTTTCTAAAGAAGACAATCAGGTTGAAGAGCAGGGTAATCCTCATTGCTCCATTCTGGCCTCGATAGATTTGGTTCCCCTTTCTTTGGCCTTATCTGATTCAGCGACAGTGGAGTCTGGACCCAGATCTACTGTCCCAGCCAGAGGAACTAGTTCACCCAAATCTTCAGAACTTCAAGCTCACGGCTTGTGCTTTTCTAGTCCCATTGATCACCAGACATAATAATCTATCTTCCCCAGTTAGTAGGATCCTTTTGGCCTCCCATAACTCTTCTCCCAGAAAACTCTACAATAGTAAATGGAAGAGATTTTCCTACTGGGTTCATTATAACAATGACCCTTTCTCCGCTCCTGTCGACAAAATCTTAGAATGTTTAACTTTGCTTTTTGAAGGAACATATTCCTCTACTATCAGAGTTTAGCTAGTGGCTATTTCAAATTTTCATAATGGGTTCAAAAGATATTCATTAATCTCTCATATGCTTTGCAAAACATTCTTAAAAGTGACCTTGATGTTAAAGCCTCTGTATAAGGAGCCATTTTCAACTTTGGATCTCAGCTTAGTGTTACAGACAGTAGTACATTTACCCTTTGAGCCTGCTGCCTACTGCAACCTGAAATTCTTATCTTGGAAAACTATTTTTCTGGTAGCGATTACTTCTGCAAGATGTATTTCAGAAATTCAAGCCTTCTCTTGCAAACTACCATATTTGATATTTTGCAAAGACAGTTTCCTTGAGTACCAACCCTTCCTTTCTGCCGAGGTGGTGTCAGAAACTAATATAAATCAGACAATCAGTTTACTAGTATTCTTTCTCAATCCCAATTCCCAAGAATGGTTAAGCAAGTATCCAAGATTACCTTATCTAGATGGCTAAAAGATTGTGTATCCTTCATATACAACAAGAGGAGAGTTGAATTGCCTGGGCCTGTCAGGGCACATTCTACTAGAGCCGTAGCTATGTCAGCATTTTTTCATTCTAGGGTTTCCATGGATGACACTTGTGCAGCTGTGACATGGACTACCCCACATACCTTTATTTCTCATTACAAATTGGATATGATCTCTAGGGGAAGAGTGTCTTTTGGGTCTATGGTGCTCAGGAATATCCTTCCACAAGTCTTCCTAAGATCTAAGGTAGCTGGGGACTCTATCCCATATGTCAAGCAATAAATGAAGATTGACAACATCAGATAAAGAAGTTATGTACTTACCATCTGTGTTGTCGATCTTCATTTACCTTTGACTCTCCAGCCTCCATTATGGTCCTAATTTTTTTCTTTTTTCATATATGACACCAAATACAGTCTCGACAAAGGTGTTATTAGGATTATCTTTCTAGCCTGTCCATCTGCAAACTCGATTTGAGGTAAATTGGAGAGGACCATGCTGGGTAGGTCTTAAGCTCGAGAGTTTTTGGTTCTCGCAGGCTGTAGTAACAGCCGAGTCGGTTCCGATGTTCGGAACCGAACCCATATGTCAAGGATGAATGAAGATCGACAACACAGATGGAACTTTACATTAAGTACAAAACTTCTTTATACCTTGGGTTGTGAAGTATTCTTGGAGACTTTCCAACCCCATTTAATATCCTATTGAGGTAAATAAATCCTTTATGTAGATGGTAACAAAATATAAAGCATAATTGTACAAATTATAATTGATTAATTTAAAAAAAAAATCCCAGGAATTTTTGATCAAATAAGTAACATTCTGATGGATTTTTTTCAATTTGTGATCGATAAATTTACCCAACCCATAACTTTTGGCCCATCCTGCATCAACAGTGGGGAGCAGTGGTGGATCAACAATACTCTCATGAGTTTTTGGTATACTGAATATTGATCAAAGGATTCTTAACACATAAAACATGTATTCCACAGAGCTAAACTGACTTTACATAAAAATGTCATATAGAATGGTATCAGTTTTCCTAGAAGAGATGTTAATCTCATTAAGGGAAACCACTTGATAACAATCATCATTTAAGATATCCAACATTTTACCCAAATTATCCATTTGTTTCATAACTAGCTCTCCTCCCTTATCAGGTTTCATTATCCTGATGCTCCAGTCCTTACATATCCCTTAGAGTAACTACCATTCCTTCTTAGAAAAATTAAACCAATTAGAACCCAGTTTAGACAAAATAGATTTTATATCATGCTCACAGTGTTTCTCAAGCAAAGATATCAGTGGATGACTAGATGGGTTGAAAGTGCTAATTTTGTGTTAGAGGCTTTCAAGAAGAAGTAATGTAATTCTGATAGCTAGAAAGCTAAACATAAATTCAGTTTAAATGTAAATAACCTTAGTTCAATCAATATATCAGCCACACGTGTTCAACTAACTGGAATAAATATTTTGCATTTATCGAATAAATCAGCATACCCTTGAATAACACAAACATCAGTAAAGTTGTATATTTTGAAGTCCTGAAACTTATCTGTTATTACAGTCACCACATTTGTCGCTTTTTTTCCCTTGGTCCCTCCCCAAGTCCAACCTGTTGTTTCTTTGTCCCATTGTTATACTTGGGCCAGGACCATTGTTCTGATTCTGTATTCATTTGGATCTCTGGAGGGGTACTGGGTCTAAATAAGCCTCAGGCAGATGACTGTAATTGACATCAATCTGTTTATCCATTAGAATTTCAGTATCACTGACCATATTACCATCATAATTGGTTTTAGAATATCCATTGGGGGTGGGGATAGGCCCATTTTGCTTCATAATCTAATCTATTGCATTCCGATTTCTTCTCTTTTTAGATTTAATGTCAGTGAATAAAGTCTCAATAATAGTAAAAATTATATCATATTTTGATTTGTAGTTAAGAAACAAAAGGTCATTAGTAATAGAATCATCAAATGCAGTGATTTCACTGATTAACCTTTCCATTTCACATTGGTTAGCCTTCATTAAACTGTCCATAAGCTTGATACCATATCAGTCGAATAAACCCAGTAACTCCTTGTGAAGATCTGATCATTTTTGCTACCAGTAGGATACTTCCAAATCCTCAGTTCTGTAGGGATCCAGTTGACCTTAATGCATTCACAGAAATAACCATTCTCAATCTGTAGCTTTCAGTACTTGGTTAAAGATTTTTCAAATTTCTGCAGCTGAGAATTTGTGAATCTACTTCTTCCTGTGGGTGATTATTCCTCCAGTCCATACTCAGTTGAAACTGTCACTCAATAGCAGGATTATTTTTTTCCCTGGGAACATCTGACCCTGAAGGGTCACAGCCAGCAGCCATATTCTCACCTCTTCCTCCATTTTGTTGACCTGCTGTAATAATGTCACTGCATCCAGCAACAGTTATATCCATTACCTCCTAACCTCAGGGGAAACCTCACAGATCCTCAGGTGTTCCATTTGGAACTGTGGCAGAATTGGTCACTCACTCCTCCTTTTCTTTCACCAAAAACCCAGTCAACTCCTACATAAGCTAAATCAAATCACCCATCACAGAAGTTAAGTCTTTCAAAACTTCTTACAGTGTCTCATTCACAGTTGTAGATGTTCTTAGATCCATGTTGAACTAACAAATATCCAATAAAACAAAACCAATGAAACAAGCACCTTCATATACCTCAAAAATGTATGACAAATTTTTAGGGAACATAAAACTTTTATGAAAATAAAAAATACAAACTGGTAGTTTAGCACTTTCATCTTTACATAAACTAGACTTCTTCAGAACCAGTAAGCTTCACCATGACTCAGTTTTTATACATAAAAATGACTGCACTAAAACAATTAGAACACACTCTTAAATAATACATTAAAAACACTAAATAATGTTAATAATAAAAATCAAGTTACCCAATAAATACTCTCCATATAGTCCCCTTCAATTGGAAGGAGAGAACCAGCTTGTAACAGTTTTTTATTTTTAAACTAGAATGATGGAAAAATAGTCGTCCAAACCAGGCTTATTTTCTGCTTTGGTTTTTAATTGCCAACACAGTTCACAGGCTTTTAACTTATCACTCCAAGCTCTTCCTCTTAAACTTACCTTCACTTGCTCTAATACACAAAATGAAAACTTATGATCATTATTGTCCTTGACATGCCTGTATAAGGCTTTGCGTTTATTAGTCCTTTTAATGTCACATATATTCTGGTAAATGTGATCCCTAAAACAGTGCTCTCTCTTCCCTTTATAAAAGGCAGAACACTTTGCACAGAGAGCAACATACACTAATCCTTTTGTTCCACAGTTATAATAACCATCACTTATAAAAGGTTTATTTCCTGGTATATTAACACCTACCCTTCCTTTATAAATGGGCATTATTTACATCTCCTGCATTTCTAGGTACATTCATGGAAGAAATAAATGACTTGATAGATGTGTTAAAAAGGAGGTGTTACTCTAATGAACTTCTAAAAGATGTGACCCAGGAAGTGGTCAGGAAGAGGGCAGGTGGGGTCTATTTAGTCCGCCAAAGAAAAGGTGAACACTCTTTGGGTAATACTGATGAATGTCTCCACAAGGGAAATTTATTTGACAGAGCTATGATTATAACCTTCAGTAGTGATAGTGCTGCCATACAACTAACAACAGTCCAAAACTGGGAGATTTGCACTATGAGTAGATTTAATAACAAAGTAGGTGATAGACCCATTTATTTATACAAATAAATCTTGACCATTAAAAACTGGATCAAGCTAGATAAGGGAGAATTGAGAAGTGAATGAGTTAATAGAGGTGCCTACAAATGCAGAACATGTAAACAATGCCCTTTTATAAAGGAAGGGGCAGATGTTAATTTTCCAGGAAATAAACCATTTATAAGTGATGATCATTATAATTGTGGAATAAAAGGATTAGCCTATGTTGCTCTCTATGCAAAATGTTCTGCCTTTTTATATAGGCAAGACAGACATTGTTTTAGGGATCACATTTAAGAGCATATATATATATATAATATAAAAGGGCTAATGAACACAGTGCCTGACAGCATTGTTTTAGGGATCACATTTATGAGCATATATATAATATAAAAGGGCTAATGAACACAGTGCCTTTTACATATATGTCAATTACATTAATGATCTTAACTTTTACTGTCTGGTATTAGAGCAAATAAAGGTTAGTTTAAGATGAGAAGCTTGGACTGAAAGGTTAGAAGCCTGTGACTTTTGCTGGCAATTAAAAACCAACATGGACTATAAGCCCAGTCTGAATGCATATTCTGCTTGTTGTTATGTCTTTCGGCTTTTCCCGGTTAGGGGTTGCCACAGCAGAACTCCGGTCCACTAATGATTGGTAGTTGATTTTTACGTGCCGAGTTACCAGCCCTGATGCACAACCTTCAACGAAGGTACGCCCATTCACGTATGTCTCCACGCAGAAGACGCTCTAGCTGAGAATCGAACCGGACAGCATCTTACTATCATTCTAATTTTAAAATTAAAATCTGATTCACCCTTTCCAACTGAATGGACTGTATATGGAGTATATAAAGAGTATTTATTGGGTCACTTAAATTTTATTGTTAACATTATTTAGTGTTATAATATATTCACTGATTGTGTGATGCCATTGAATTAGTGCAGTCATATGTTTTTATGGATAAAAGCGTTGTCTGAAGAAGTCTAGAAGTCTGGTTATGTAATGATGAAAGATCAAAATTACCAGTTTTTTTTTCAAAACATTTTTTTGCAGTGTCCCCCAGGCAATGTCATACATTTTGTTGAGGTATTTGAGTGCGCCTGTTCAGTTGATTTTGTTTTTTATAGGGGTCTGCTGGAGGCAGAGTCCCATATCATATTACTAAGTGAGCTCAGCTGGAGGGGATATCAGGGCACTTTAGTCTGGGACTGTACTTGGCATTGGAAAGTTTTTTTTCCACTCCCTGTTCCTTTCTCCATCAGGTGCCATTAATGCTAAGTTTGTAATGGGGTATACAGAGCCCTTCATTAGAAGGTAATAGGTGTAGTGACTCAATATGTCCGTGTGCCTATGGATGAGTACTTAACCTTCTGCAAAGCATTGCATTTGTGGCGGGACTCAGATCATGTCTGTCCTTCCTGGCGTGGGTGAGCTGGGTTCACTTGCTTACTCTCATCTCACCTGCTAAGCTTTTGCAACACCTGAGCTCACAAATTAAACTCTGATCCCAGTGCCTTCAGTTAGGGCTCCTTCACTGTGTACCATAGAGCTAACACAAGATTGTTTTATTTTATATTACTAGCATATCCTGTCTGACTAACTTGACAGAACTGTATGCCTTTTTGCATGGCTCTGGCCATACTATATCCATGATTTGACTTACCCCACCATTTTTTAATTCCTTTATTGAATTATCACTTAAGACATAGGCAGACATACACAACCATATTAACATGTTCACAGTATATTCTTTAATGTAGTTATTGTCAATCCATCCATCCACAATCCGATTTCCCATTTTTTTCACATGGAGTATGGGTAGCACTTCAACAGTGACAATCATCTAGAGCCAAGGTTAACATCATCAGGTTGCTAGCCCACCATTACATAAATTGATCAATTAATTCCTTCCCTTAAACCTCACACCTCCTCCAGAACATTACTCTGGATATATTGTTCCCACAATTTCCATTTATTTCTATGTAATTTGTTCCTACCCTTTTCTAAAGATCTTACTTCTGGTTCTTTTATTCACTACTTAAAATATGGTTCATATGGTTTAGACTTTGATTTCCATTTTCTAATAAGTGCTTTTTTGGCAGCCACCAGAATTAAACTTAAAGCGTTACTATGTCTAGGCAGTTCAGATCCTGTATCCCAGCTCAAAAAAATCATTTTCACCCATTTGTTCACACAATATTTCTGACAGAGAACTCTGTAGGGAATTTGTAAAGTTTGACTACTCATTACACTCTCAAAGCATATCCTCCCAGTTACCTGTTTCTTCCCCATCACATCTCCAACATTTGTCATCTACCTGAGGAAAAATTCCTTGGAGTCTGCTTGGGGTGTAAAAATACCTACACAGGCACTTTCAAGCAAAAATCATAAATCTTCTACACTTTGTTGCATATTTGTGACTCATACATATGCCCTTCCATTGTTTTCTTGTAAACTGCTTATTCCAGTCTTTCTTCTCAATCTTTTCTGACATCCTGTGATTGATTTCTATAGTTATCCTGAAATATTTTATATGTCATACTAATTATCCTTTTGTAACAACAGCTTTTGTTCTAGATTCAACTAAAAACTCTATTGAATCAGGTCTTTCAGTTAGGATTCCCCTGTCCCTTTCTCTTTGCCTATATTCTGATATCAATCCCTGATAGGGAATACAGTCTGTAGCCTGCAGTCCAAATTTCTTCCCATTCTATTACCTTTCCCTCTCTAGTTATTTGCACCCAATACTTTGGTTACTTTGCCAGTTTTCTCCAGTAGATTCCAGCCCCCTCTTCCCTATTCACTGTATTCCTAATTGCAGTCATCTCTGTTGGCTGAATCTCCTTTCTTCATTCCTGTGTTGATTTAGTTCTTAGAATACTTTCTGCTACTTTATGAATAGAATATTCTGTACAGTTGTTATTTTTCTTAAGGATCTGCATTCAAAATCCCATTTTCTCCTTATTTTTTTTAATTTCCCCATTTTATTATCATCCCTTTCCACTTTGAATTAAAGTTTTCTTCTGCTTGTGTTACATATGTGATTCTTGTGTAGCTCAAACATATCCCTTCAAATCAGGTAATCCTAAACCATCTTGTTCTATTGGAAGGATCAATCCCACTTGACCCTTGCCCTCTTTCCCTCCAGATAAAATCTTTCATAATTTTTAATTACTGTCCACAACTTCTCCTCTGGTTGATAAAAATATGCCTGACCTTTACATAAAACTAAAGGGACTAAAAACATTTTCACTGCTTGTATCTTACTATCCATATCCATAAACAAAAGCTTGCAGTTTCTCAGTTTTTGTATTACCTTTTGTTTAGTCAGAGTTAGACAGAGAGAGCCCTTTTTAATCCCTATCCTTAAATGCTTCATTTTATCATGTCCCCATAAATATGGGTATTGCTGAACTAATTCACTTTTGAGTACGCAGTTTACAGCTATAGCCTTTGTTTTGTCATTAATTTTATATCCTGAAAAGATGTAAAGCTGTCTCAGAGTATTCCACAACACGCTGAGATGTTCTTTTCTTTTATCAGGTACAAAATAATATAGTCATCAAATAAAGCCAACTTTTCACCATACCTATTATATCCTTGAATTTGAGTCACTTATTTTCTTTGCCAGTGTCTCCTAATGTAACACAAATAGCAATGGAGAAAAAGAACACCACTGCATAGTTCTTCTGTTCAGACACAACTTATCAGAGATGAACCAGCCCAGTATAATTTTTGCCGCCAATGTCTTATATATCCTTCTAATTAACCTTATTATTGTTTCAGGAATGCAAATGCTTCCATTGCTGTACTCATAAAATCCCAGCTTACTCTGTTGAATTCTTTCTCTGCATCAAGACCCACCAACACCAGCAGTATTTTCTTACATTCTGCTTCCCCCTGGATCATCATTATTCTGTTAATGTTGTCAAATATTTGCCTCCCCTTCACAAAACCACATGGGTCCATGGGTCTACTTTTACTTACCAAAATTACACTTCTTCAAATTCCAAACAGCTGACTCCACTTCAGTGAGCTTCCACTTTATCGAACGTACAGACTACCGAAATCTGATCCCTGGGAAACCAGTCACTTGGCCACCAGGTAAAAAAACTAAATGGAAACAAATTCAACCCACCCAAGTGGGGGGCTTTGTCCCCCTATCCCCCTACTAAATATACCAACTCTAAAATCGCACTGCCCTGGGGAAAAGGGCAAAGTTCACGCTGGTGGCCAAGAGGTTAGTTTCCCAGGGAACGGATTTTGGTAGTCCGTATGTTCGATAAAGTGCATGTTTACTGAAGTGGAGTTGGCTGTTTGTAATTTTGGTAAGTAGAAGTAGACCTTGGTCCATATCTATTTATTTTGGCAACACTGTTGCCATTCTTGTAGCTATTAAAGACACAGGCACTGTATAATCATGATTTAAAATTGAAATGGGCCTGTATGAAGCTAGGTTTGATGAGTCGTACTGTCTTTAGGTATTACAGCCACCACAGTTTTCTTCCAGGATGTTGATACTTCTCTTCCTTTTAAAATGCTGTTAAATAAAACCTTCCAGATATTTATCATTTTCTTCCCTCCTTGTTTCCAAACTTCCAAAGGAATACCATCTGTTCCTGGAGACTTTCCTGCATATTGATTATATGTCAATGTTTTTATCTCATCTCCTCCTTTCTTAACTGTTAATTGTTGAGCCTTATCTGCCTCTAACTTTGGCATAGCTAAGTCTTTCATAAATATTTTCATTTATGCTTTTTCTTAATTTCCACATTCCTCTGCTTTATACAAATTTTCATTAAAGTTCCAAAATATCTATAATATCTCTACAGGATCTCTGGTTATTTTTCTTGTTATAGGCTCCCTAAGTTTGAGAACAACACTTTCTACTTTCTGTTGCCAAAGTCATTGTGTTAAAAGTTTTTGTACTTTGGACTTCTTATCAAAAAAAAAAAACAATTGTTTAACAGCAGTCTTTCTAAACTCATGCATATTATCCAGATACTCCCTTATTTTTTTAGCACTCTGCAATTGCACCTCTTCTTGTTCTATGAGATCCCCCTTATTCTGCTTTATTTTAACCTTTGTCAGCCCATCTGTATAATTCTTGTTACTTCTTAACAATATCTCTTTTGCTTTTATTTCTACTCTAGTTTTAAACTCCAGATTTAAAACAAATACATTTGTTTTATATATTCCATTAATACATGTTGCTGTATTGAATGAACTCTGGATGTTAAGAATATACTTTAAGATCCTTTTGAACATCTTCTCCAATGACTGTACATGGCTTAACTGTCCTTTCTTGACTGGTGTATCTGCTAATATTGACGTTCAGCAGCTTTCCAATCTCAAAATGTACAGGTCAGTATTACCTTCACTATATATATTGGCAAATACAAAAGCTGTTGGCCTAGTTTGCAGTGATTACTTACTTCAGACTCAGTGGGTTTTATCACAGTTTCTTAAAAATGGTGCCCCATTATTTACTTCACTTATTTGTATAATTAACATATCAGTCTGCAAAGGCATAGTCTGTAAACTGTGACAGTGGGCAGGGTATTCCATGTTTCAGAACTAGCTGACCCACACAATGCAGATGATTACAGATCACTCTGAATTATCCAGCTTCCCTGGAATACTCAGTATTTAGGGATTAGCTGTATGTTTAATTTCTATGACAAAGTGTATATGGTTCACCAGGCCATGTCTTTGTATTTCATCTTTTTATGGTTAGGCAAGACACAATTTTTTATGTTGAGAACTTTGATGTATTCTGTTCATATAACGTATTGCTTATTTATTTTATTTTACATTTGTTAACTGGGATAGTCCGACTGGATATATGTCCATTTTCAGCAGAGGCCCGGGGAGAAAAGCTCCAAACAGTAACAAAAATATCATTGCCTATCACATATCACAGATAGCATAATAGAATATATACAGAGAACATAGAGACAACCCATACAGAAATTACATGTAGAATTTTTTTTTTTTTTTTTACATTAAATCTTATTTGATTGTTACCTTTGTGTAGATTTATACTTCTGCCAAGGCTTTCACCAAGCATGCATCATGTACATTACAGATTACTTTTTTTGGAATAATTTATTTTGTTGAATGAGTTGTGGTGGAATTTTAAATTTGACAAAAATCCTTCTTAAATTTAACATGCTTATGTTTTATTAAGACACAGATTTTAACAGACAACCCAGTGAGAACAGAGGAAGTGCAACTGCACATTATATATTGGCTATATAAGCAGTTAAAATATGTTTAGATGATCCAGATGGATGTATTTTGTTGGTGGAGGAAGGTATCCTGCATTTAATTCTACATGAGGTCCATTATAAGCCTTGAATATGGATAAGAAAGAGTAGAGGACTGGCCCACTAACCTGGTACAAAACAAATAGTTACAGTATGAAAAAACTTGTATAAAGAAATAAGTATATAAATGTGTACTTGCATCTCCACTGCTCTCATTGGTTTGTTTGTGTGTATTACATGTATATAGGAGAGATTTGATGCTTTAAAGTTTAAAACCTTGCCCATTTCCCAGCTGCTTCAATAACTTAGAGGTAAAGCAACCAAATTGGTGATCTGGAGGGTCTAGCTTTAATTACTAGTTGAAGCATGTACTTTAGTGGTTTGCTACTGGACTTTGCCAGGGCCTTTGCCCTCAAAAACGTATAATTGATGTAGCAAGTGATTCTGTGTTTTGGTTCAGGGAGTATATTGAGGCACTGCCTTCTTCTCCACATGGTATAATTACATAAGTTATCGAGTTTATTAAACTGAGCCTGTCATTTCAGGAGGTATTTTTGGAAGCTGTATACAATTTCAGAGATCCTAGTTACACCCCTGACTGCCATTGCTTAGACGTTGATTCACCAGTTTATGTATTGCTTCATATTTGCAAATAATCGTGTGACCAGTTTACACTTGCTTTGTTACCAAAAGAGAAATAAATAATATTTGGTATACTTTTTGAATCTCCTAGTACAGCTAGATGAAAAAATGGAAAGTATATAAAACAACTGCATCACTGTAATGAACTAACTAGACACCAAGTTTCCTTTCAGACTTGTTCTCTTGTATTACAGTAGTATGACCTGTTAAATCCAGTTTTATAACATATATAGTTTTGTTGTACAACTGAAACTTAAAGACACGAGTACAAACATTTTTTTCAAATAGGTAACAGAAATCTTGGTGATGTTATTCTAAATAGGCAAACTTTCTGAAATGAAACAAAAAAATCATACTTGTCCATTTCATAGTACCTTTTATGTCAAAGTCCAAGATACCCAAAAGTAATGGTGAAGGGTCAGTGTCAGGTACAGTTATAGTAATTCCGTTTTGCTTTAGCAAGAGACAGGAATTATATCTGCATCATACATGCACTTTCAGGCAGAATACCTCATACTTAAGCCCCACTGAATTACCTTTTTATGAAGATGTCTAGGTTTCTCTGCAAATGTTCCTACTATACCACCCAAATGCTTTATTTCAGGCTGACAATCTTCCTTCATAACAGGCCAAGTTATATGAATTTGTAGTGAAAGACTCCTTTAATACAGCGCATATCAGGTTTCCTTAATTAATTGAGCATGTAGTGTACACTATTTTCTTAAAGTAACAGCAATTATTTAGACAACATTGTGGCAAGAATCATTATCTTATAGCCACATGATTGTATGTATAGTTGTCATCAGAAGTGTAGGACTGTGGTTTATAAATGCATTTATCAAGTGTATTTTGCGACAGTAGTGTATCTCTCATGATGATTTTTTTTCTTTCTTTTTTTAATTCAATAGGAGATGAAACTAGCTAAAGGAGAAAATGAAGTAGCACAGATCACACTGGAGAATAATCATAGTAGTACCAGACTGAGCATGCTCCGGAAGACACTGTCAGAGCTTGACAAGATGCTAGGACAAAAGAATTCCCTGATTTCCAATTGTGAGATTGAGATAGAAAAACGCAACATCTTAATAGAGCGCAAGCAAGGAACAATCAACTTGTACAATAAAAAGATTGAGCAAGCCCTTTCCAGTGCTGGGGTAAGGAAATGTAATTTTTAGAAAAACAATATAATGCTTACTTTACTGAACACTGCCTTCTTATTCGCATTTTGCAACATTTTTTAAGATATTATTGTTATTATTATTACTATTGTTATTATGCTGGATCAGTGAAACAGTCAAACTTATAAAATATTTTTACTAACAGGATTTTGTAGGTATATAATATAGTGTAATAAAATAATATAATATAATACAATACAACACAATACTAGGGGGTGTAGGTAGCGAATACAGTTCTGCAATCTTGTGCTGTTATTGCTGCCTCATTAAACACCTGTCATTTATAAATGGAAACACCCCCCTTTAATAATGTTTGCATCACTTTCCCTCTAAAAACATTAAATAGTTACTTTTTCATACTATGAGACTCTTATTGGAAGTATTAATTTAGATAGTTGTTGACAGAGTATGGCATAAAAAAACATGCTTTCTTTAAGTAATGTATAGAAATTGTATTCAGTGTAGTATAGAGAGTATGCCTAGCTATAGCCTTGTGTAATACTGTATGATGAATAGTGGTGTAGCCACACTGGTGAGTGGATTCTTTCTGTCCTTCTAGCCACTGCTCCTGGGTACATTATCAGGCCCCTGATTTTTTCGGGAATAAGCTTTGTGGTGGTATTCCCTCAGGCAGGGAGAAAAGAGACTGTAGGGAGGAACAGATAAGGTGCAGGGAGCAATCCATCTTTGGATGCTGGTCAAATTCCCTGACAGTGAGTGAGATGTCCAGTGATGTTAGTACACTGAGTGCATGCATCTGCCTACGCAGCACAGAACGTCCTGTTACACCCTGTGACATCCCCTCTCTGGGCCAGTAATCAAGGAGCCTGAATCCTCAACACTTACATTGGAGAGGCATGTTCACATTCACAGTATTTCCAGATGCAGCTCTCTGCATCAAGCACAATTTCCCTTAAAAGCACAAAAGGAACACACTCAGTCTGGATTTCTCTCTCTGTTTCCCTCCAGGTCCCCAGTAAGACTCCCCACTGGCACAGCTATAGAGTTGAGTCCTCAGCCTAGTGTCCAAGCCAAGTCCTCCACCACTATCTTTGTGAAACAAGTACATGTTAAGTTGTCTATCTCGCCTTCATTCTTGCTGGATGGGTTCTCTAAAAGCTCGAGTTGGTTCCACCGGCCTTACGGCTCCCCTTATATCCCACAATGCTAGGCGTGAGTTACCTCAGATCTAGGTGTGTTTTCTACCGGTACCAGGTTAGTGAAAGTTAGACTAGTTTAAATTCTTTAGACTTAAGCTAGCTTAGTGTATTTTTCTTTCCCCTTAGTGTAGTGGATATTATCCCTTCTACCTTTTATCCAGCCCCTTTTTTCTAAAGAACTTATAGTTCTTTCCCTAAGGCCCGGCCTTCCTTCCCTATCCTTAGGGTGAGTATGTGTTTGATTAGGGAGTTTTAACTTAACTTACCTTTAGTTTAAATAATTCCCTTTGAACCCCTATCGGTGTAATCTGTGTGTGTGTTTTCTGTGTGTGATTACACTTCGGTTCCTTGAGGATGTCCAAGGATACAAAGGTCTCAGGCTTCAAGAAGTGTGACTCGTGCTGTCAGAAAATGTCTCTGACAGACGGTCACACTTCTTGTGTGTATTGCCTGGGACCTTTACACCTGCAGGACTCTTGTGCTGTATGCCATGGCTTCAGCCCTAGAGTCCTGCAGGAGAAAAAATAAACTCATTTTGAGGGGTTTGATTAAGCCTGAAGGTTCCCTTTCTGTGTCATCGGGAAACCTTCTAAGGCTTCAAGACCTCGGCTCCAGCTTCAGAGTCGAGGCCTAAGGCTCGAAAAACTGCTTCATCGGCTCCGGCTGGAGCCGATGAGTCTTGACTGCAGTATCTGTGGTTTCCTCGGCTCCGATCAGACCATCGGAGCCAACATCTAGAAAGAGATCGAGGTCACCGTCCCTTGGCTCCGTTCATTCGGCTCCAGCGTCTCCCCTGCTGTCTGAGCGAGCCACAGATCTCACTCCTCCAGGTCATCGAGGCTCTCAGATCACGACCTCCAGAGGGTAGTGAGTAGACTTTTGAAGTCCGAGGCACTGGCCCAAATGCTCCAGAGTCCGACTCATCAGTCGATGCCTCAACTTGTTCCAATAAATATTCCTCCTCCGACTCCTTTGAGCTCGGGGACCGAGACTGTGGTAGCGTCGGAGCCGATACAATTGTCTTCGGCCCGTTGGCGGCCGATTTCTTCTTTGAAGAATCTCAGCGCCGGCTTCCCTCGTCGGCTCGAGGGGTGAGTGGCATTCGACCCTTTTCCGACCCCCTCCTCCTCCCCTCGGTGCTTTGGCGCTAGTGAGTTCGGCTCCGACATCGGCCTCGGAGCCATCTCTGTCGGTGCCGATGGAGGTTCTCAGCTTCTCGGGCGGGGACCTCTGGCTCTGCCGGACAGGGGTGCGTTCGAGGTCATGCGGAGTGTGTTGGAACCTTGTTCGACTCCACAGTCGGCTCCGTCCGCCCCTCCTCTTGGTGCCTTTGGTTATGTCGACTCACTCCCTCATCCCAGACCGCAGAGAGCCAGCTCCTCAAGAATCCCCTGTGGGATCTCATCCTCTTCGAGGCCTCCCTGAATTGGCAGGAGCCCCTAGGAAGAGAAAGTGTAAGAGGAAGCACATAGACTCACCTGAGTCTGTCACCTCTGACACAGATTTAGAGGATTCGAGGGTTCCCCGTTCCCCTTCTGAAGATGTCTCTGTCGCAGACATTCTAGAGATCCTGAAACAGAGGGGAAATTGGCCAGCCCTTAACCCTTCGGAGGATGAATCTGTGTATCTTGAGGCATTTGGCTCTCGCCCTTCCACCTCCTGGGTGTCACCCCCTTTGATCCCCTCATGCAGGTGGTTGCAAAGAACGCCTGGACGGCTCCTGATTCAGTGGACCCTACCCCCAGGAGACCTTCCAAATTTATAACAGCACCAACTGACAAGCAATTTCTCACAAAAGGTGTTTCTGTGGATGCTATGGTGGTAGCTGCTGCCACCAAGAAGGAACTAGCTGATCCTTCAGTGCCTGTTCATCCCCCTAACAAGGAATCTAGGTCTATGGACAGGTACGGGAAGCGGATGTTCTCGTCAGCGACCTTTGCTATGCGTTCGCTGAACTACCTATGCCATTTTACTCGTCTTCAAAGAGACTTGATCAAAGAAGCGAGTGACATGTTGAAGGATCCTATGGCTGCGGGTTTTCAAGACAAGATGAACACTCAGCTGGCTACCCTGAACTCCATAGCTAACTCCTCCATGCTCCTCCTTTCTTATGCGGCTGATGGAGCGAGCAGGGCCGCAGGGACAGGTGTGGCCTTACGCAGGCATGCCTGGATGCGTCTATGCAACTTTGCGGACCCCTTTAAAACGTCATTCACTAATTCCCCGTTTGATGGATCATCTCTTTTTGGTCCTCAAGTGAAAGAAACCTTGACTAGGTGTGAGACAGATGGCAAGACTCTTTCTGCCGTAGTCCGTTTTCTACTCCTTCTAGGCCTTACCCCAAAGGCCAGAAAAGTGGGAAAATGTGGTTCCACAAACAATCTCAAGGGACTTAGCCTGGCGACAGAGTCGGTTCCCGCCAGAGGCAGAGGGGAACAACAATGGTAGACGCCCTAGAGGCAGGGGGTCCAGAACCAGGGCAATCGAGAAGCCTTCTCTGATAAGCCCTTTCAGCATCCCTGAGGTGTTGCCCGACTGCCCACCGAGGCAGTCGGGAAGATTGTCACTGTACCCAGAAGCCTGGCTATCCCTGACTCAAGACAAATGGGTACAGTCCATCATTTCGAAGGCTATTCCATTCCCTTCCAAACCAATCAAAAATCCCTTCCAGATGTTCCACCCACTCAAAGGGATCTTGCAGCTTTGGAAATTTCAAAGCTGCTTGCAAAAGAGCAATTCAGCCAGTTCCAGCAGACCAGCAAGGATCCGGAATCTACTCCAGGTTCTTTTTAGTTCCAAAGAAAACAGGGGACTGGAGACCAATTTTGGATCTCAGTATCTTGAACAAGTCAGTCAAGAAAACAAGATTTGGATGGTCATGCTGCAGTCCATCCTTCCCCTATTGGGAAAGGGAAACTGGATGTGCTCTATAGACCTTCAGGATCGTGCTATCACATAAAATGAACAGGCGCTCCAGAAGATTCCTCCGCTTCAGGCTGGGAACCAGTCATTTTCAATTCAGGGCCCTGCCCTTTGGTCTCACCACTGCCCCGGTGTTTACCAAATGCATGGCAGTGGTAGCTTCTCACCTGAGACGTCAAGGATTCCAGGTGTTTCCATATTTGGACGACTGGCTCCTCACAGCTCCCACCAAGCATCTTCTTCTCTTGGCCAGGGACTACACCTTTCGCATTTGTCAAAATTTAGGCATTTCAATAAATTGCGAAAAGTCTGTTTTTATTACCTTCATAGGCGCAAATCTAGACACAGTCAACATGTCTGAGACTAACAGATCAGAGAATAACAGACATACACAAACTGGTCTCGCTCCTCTTCAGCAGCAACAGAATCAAAGCCAGGTTAGTTCTGAAAGTGTTGGGGATTATGGCGGCTGCCATACCTCTGCTTCCATTAGCCAGATTCCACATGAGAATCCTTCAATGGATGCTCTTCACAATGGTCATACCAGCAACTTCCGATGTCCCACACCATTATGATTACGCAAACATGCAGAAATCATCTTCTGTGGTGGATGTCTTCCCTCAGCTCTTATTGGGAAGACCCTTTGTCCCTTCCTCCGGTTGCTACTCTGACCCTGATCGGGTGGGGGGGGCATTATCAGGGCAGAACTGTCCAGGGCACATGGCAACCAGACGAATGCCACTTGCACATAAATGTTCTAGAGATGAGAGCAGTGCTTTTAGCGTTGCAAGCCCTTCAAGACTCTCTTCCCTTGGGAACGATAGCAATCCAGACGGACAATATGTCTGTAGTGTGGTATATCAACAAACAAGGCGGAACCAGGTCCTACCTCCTGTGTCGAGAAGCACTCAGACTGTGGCAATGGGCGATTTCTTCTCACCGGTTTCTGATAGCAATGCACATCCCCGGGAAGTCCAATCAAATCGCGGACAAGTTGAGCAGAGCTATCCTCATGCCTCACGAGTGGTCTCTGAAAGACTCTGTTGTGAGAGAAATTTTTCTCAAGTGGAATCAGCCTTGCTGCGACCTTTTTGCTACTCCCCAAAACAGCAAGTGCAGAGATTATTTCACCCTATTCCCTTTACCAGGCCAGCTCAGCAGAGACGCTCTAGTCCAAGTTTGGCCCCGGGGACTTCTGTATGCATTTCCTCCCTTCCCACTAATCTCTCAAGTGATACAGAAAGCTATCGCTCAGAAGGCCTCGTTGATCCTCATTGCTCCTTACTGGCCTCGACAGGTTTGGTTCCCCTTTCTACATCATTTTCTGTTGAGCGACCTTGGCATCTGGACCTAGTTCCAGATCTTTTGATCCATCAGTCGCCCTTCCCTCTCTGAACCTCACTGCTTGGTTCCTCCAATTCCAACCTTAGCCAGGCTTCCTCAAATATCTCACTCTGTCCGAGATATTTTGATAGCTTCCCATAAATCTTCCACTCGAAGATTTATTTGAGTAAGTGGAAATGTTTACTATTGGGCTCAAGGAAGGGACATAGATCCTTTCACTGCTTCCATCCAAATGGTCCTTGATTTTCTAGCTGAACTCTTCCATGCAGGTTCATCTCCTTCTACTCTTAAAGTTCAATTGGCAGCTATTTCTAACTTTCATGTGGGCATTTCAGAGTCTGCCATAATGTCCCACAAGCTTTGCAAAGCCTTTTTGAAGGGAGTTTTTCTACTCAGACCTCCTATAAGAAATCCTCCTCCTCCTTGGGACCTAAATTTAGTTCTTAGTTCTTTGATTCTTTCCCCTTTCGAACCTGCAGCCTCCTGTTCTTTAAAATTGCTATCATGGAAGACACTCTTTCTGGTAGGTATTACTTCAGCTAGAAGAGTTTCAGAACTTCATGCACTCAGCTGTCGACCTCCTTATCTGTTGTTCCATAAGGACAGGGTATCTTTATGAACCAACCCGTCTTTTTTACCTAAGATAGCCTCTAACCTAAATCAAATCATTGACCTCCCTGTGTTCTTTCCAGAATATTCTAACAGGTCTGAACAAAAATTGCATTGGCTAGATGTTCATCGTCAGTTAAGGTACTATTTGGATAGAACCAAACAATTCAGAAAATCTGACCAGCTGTTTGTCTCTTATGCAGAAGGCAGAAAGGGACTTTCAGTTTCAAAGGTATCATTATCTAGATGGCTAACATCTCTGATTTCCCTTGTTTATGAAATTAGACACCAAAAGCTGCCTAACAAACCTAAAGCCCATTCTACCAGAGCTTTGGCTACTTCTATAGCCTTCCAAGACAGACTGCCTATTGACACCATTTGTGCAGCGGCTACTTGGGCTACTCCTCACACTTTCATTTTTCATTATAAGTTGGATTTAGCTTCTAGGCATAGAGCTAACTTTGGTTCCACTGTTCTCAAGAGTCTGTTCCGTTAGGCCACCCGGGACAAGGTGCTACCATCCAGCAAGAATGAGATAGACAACTTAACATATAGAAGTTATGTTCTTACCATAACGTTCCATGTTAGTTGTCTTCTCTTCTTCCTGGCCTGGACAGACCTAGAGGAGTTTTGATTGTGACCTCTCTTTCTACCACCTCTATACTTTAGGTATATGCTGCTGTGCATATTTTCCTGGATCAGGATGTAGGTCACCCTTCTCTTCTCCCTGGTTTATAGAGGTGGACTTTGTTTATAGTTATTCTGTTACTATTATAAGCTGGGCCTAGCTTACAAACAAGATCTGAGGTAACTCACGCCTAGCATTGTGGGATATAAGGGGAGCCTCGAGCCGGTGGAACCAACTCTCGAGCTTTTAGAGTGGCTCCGAACCCATCCAGCAAGAAGAAGAAGAAGACAACTAACATGGAACGTTATGGTAAGAACATAACTTCTATTTTGTGTCCCTGTTCCAAGCAGCTCACACACACACACACACACACACTTTGAGATTTGATTTTCACACACACACACACACACACACACACACACACACACACACACACACACACACACACACACACACACACACACACACCTGGTAAAGGAATCTTGCTATATTTTCCAGACTGATCTAAAGAATACTAATCCCTAGTTCACTTACTAGAGCAAGGCAAGATGAAGTGGGTGAGAGATCCTTCTTTGTCAGGATACAGAAACAGACTGCTCTGAGACTTCTGTTTCATCTGATATTAAAATATCACTTTTGTTCTAGATTATGGAATGACATCACATACATCTAGTCATCTGACGTTTGGTTCCCATGCTACCCCCATTGCTAGAAATGAAACCAGAATTTAGCACATATGTGTTACCATACACACATACATTGCTTTACTGAGATGCGTTATAGCATCTGGAAGGTATAAAACCATAAAACACTTCCACTCTGCCTACAGGAGCTAATAAACTATTCAATGGCAAAGAAATGTAATCTTTGGCTATAATCAGAACTGTAAAATACAATCTTTGTGGCCTAAACTAGGTAATTTAATTTCAGGATATTTTTCTAAAAGTTAACTGGGGCTGGGGTTAACCTTTTCCCTTCCAGTATCCTCTGTTAAAGCATATACATTTAATCAGTTACAATGCAGTTAGGTCCCACTGTTGTTACATTTTTTAACAGAAGCAGCTTTACAAATGCATTTTTCAACACAAGCATCTGTGCAAATCAGTTTGATATACAAATGACATACAATTCTTTACAAAATTCCAGCTAGCTGTTGTGACATATGTTACATATCCACTGCCCTACTTCTCTGGCATAGCTGGCAATACCTCACATCATCACACACCCTTTAAGTGTTAGCTCATGAGGCTGCTGTTTTCCACTGAAGGCTACACAGACAGTGATCTCTCCCTAACCCATTATCATGTTAGAATGTCTGGCCATTGACAACGTCATCCTGTTCAGTCTGGGTGACCCTTCCAGTGGCCCAAGTGTACCCTAAACTCAGGTCACTGCCATCATAGAACCGTTGTTTTTTTTACTTTGTTTTAATGGTTTTCCTCCTCATGTCTGCTAACCATCTGTTCCTGTCTGTTCACTCAAAAGAGATCATCACCCAGGCGGCCATGAAGATATCTGCATCCCTCTATGCTGAACTTTATGCTGCCCTTATAACCTTTGTTTCTGAACAACCTTTGCCATTTTTGTCACTGTGGCCTGTGGCTGTGCTCCCAACCTATATTTAAGGATGGATATGAATTGTTCCCAGGACAGTGAAGTACTTTATTTCCTCACAGCAGCTTGGTGTGATGTGAGACCTGTAATGCCGCTTCAGGAGCCAAATCACTCCTGTACATGCTTGGTACAGCTACAATGTGTATGACGCTTGGTATCTATGTATACAATATAGACTAGTGGTTGCCTGTAATATGCTTTGGCATCTAGATTTCTCTGAGTGCCAGTGAAGATGGTGGACTTCACAGAATGCCCTCCCCAGTAAGAGTTGAATTGCTGTCAGCTACTCTACATCAATTACCATTCCCACCGAACTTCTTCATTTCCCAGATCTCTGTCTAAGTCAACTGTGTTATAATCAGTACTTCATCCCTCTGTGACATGGAACTGGCAAATGTTGTACATCTTACTTTGAGATGGCCCTGGTGAATGTTGGAAACACCAGTACCTTGTAGTATGTTCTAACAACAGGAGAGAACTATAGGTTTGTTTACTGTACCATCTAGCAGGATTCTTGGGAACATTTATGCATTTCTCATTTATTCTAACACACTTGTACATAAGTGTCCAGTATGGCTAATCCTGAATGACTTTAGTATCTGGAATGATGACAGAATAAAAGAACTTGACTGGAACTTCTCAGTCCTTTGAAAAGATTCAGCTTCATTTGGGTAGTTACCACGCATTCTTTTAAATTTTGCTATTTCTTGGACTTGGTGCTCTGTCTTTATTTGGAAACCAGAGATCTGGTGGTAGGACCATTCTATTGGACTGACCATCACCTCAGGTTGGGATTGTCAGTAGTTTTGCTACTAAATAGTGAACTGAACTGATTCATTGCAGGAATTTGTGGCTTATAGACTAACTAATGAAGGGTTTCAGTGTAGATTACCTAGATTTGCTAGTCTTGGTCTGTATTACAACCTTGATGGGTGCCCTAGATATTGTCACTCGAGCTTATTTATGTCCCAGGTCTACTGCTTACTAAAAGACATGGATCTGATGTTTTTAATTTTCATTTATTCCTTAACTGATGGGTTCAGCTGCAATTCTCAGATCCGACTTGGCTGCTACTCTAGCTTGTTGCCTCCAACAAAACTCTCGAGCTCCCTCCCTACCCCATAATGCACCAACCCCTAACATCTCTCAAATCTCATTTGCTGCTTTCGTGTCTAGACGTTGTCATCTTCATCTCTTGATTGTAGAGTGTAGAGTGGTAGATAAGTCTTTTTTTGCATATTTCTTAACTAAAAATGATTTACTTACTACTGTTTACCTAAGCTATAGTTTTATTTTTAAATCATTAGTGCTGTAGTTTTTTTTTTATCACATATGACTGTATTCTTTCCTACTGTCATTGATAGGCCACTTCCATTCCTAGCCCCTTTTACACTTAGTGTATATCTCCTTAATTAGCATAGTTGGTAATTTTTTTCCTCATTACAAGTTTTTTGTATTCCTTCCTTACCATTGTTGGTATTTAACCTTTCTTTCTCGGTCTGGTTTAAAAATGTATCTAAGTTTAGTTTAGTACTTCTATATTTCTTTAGTTTCTCTGTTTACAATAGCTGATAAAGATCCTTTAGGATTTAAACAAATGTGATGTGTGGGCAGAAGTTGCTTTATTCTAATGCCCACAATCTTTGCATATATTGCTCGAGTCTGGATCATTTGCAATAGTATTGCAGTATCTGTTGTGGATTCAGCCACCAAGCACTAGTTGTCAGAAAAAAAATGATTTTTGAAAGGTTTGTTGTCAACTTCCTTCTCTGAAGCCATTACTGGAGTTCAGTTCCCCAAACAAAAAGCTAGAGACGCAGCAAAACAGTATAAACCTTCTGAGTCTTCAGCATCTTCTTCTTCAGAACCTAAAAAGAAGAAAGAGAAATCACATCCACAGTTACTCACTGTCTGACCCTCATTGGATCCAATCAAGCCTGTTCCAGATCCTACAAAACCTTTACCGAGCACAACTTATTATCCTCGCCTGGATCCAATTACATTCATAGTGCTTTCTCTTTTTTAGAGAGACATTCCAAATCGGCATCTCTAGCATCTTCTCGTTCCTCCAAAAGTCTCATGGAAGCAGATGTGGAGAGGATGATGAGGAAGTTCTTCATAGTGCAATTTCAGATGGGAGCTCTTATGGCTCCTACCCCTTTGGGTCAGGAAGTCCAATCATCTACCACTCCACACATTACAACTCCTTCTTTGAACAACCTGTTGTTTTAGAGTCCTTGGATCTGAGTCTTCTGGCTCCATCTGGTTCAGATCCAAAGAAGGCACCTTCTTCAGATCGGAATACTGCTCTGAGTGCACCGGCTCCGACATCCTTGGAACTGGATGACTCTCAGAGCCGAAGTGTCTGTGGTAGATATGGAAGGTTAGAGTTGACTCCAAGGATTTCAGAGCCATCTCTTCCCCTTGGAGCCTCAGCACTAGACAGCTTGGCTCTGACTTCCACCTCGGATGGATTGCTCTTAGAGCAGAGGGGGGGTGACAAGCCAGAAACTTGTTTTCTTGACTCCGTTATCTTCCTTTTCCCTGGAATGATTTGTCTTTGAAGGTAGTGAAGAGAGTGTTCTCTGCTTTGGCAGGTCAGATGGGTCCTACCCCATTGAATCCACCCTCTACTTCTCAGATGACTTTGCACCATGATCCTCAACCTTCTATCCCATAGGGACAGCCAGCTCAAAGCTTCCAGACTACCCAGCAGGGTATCTTAATCTCTTCTGATACTTCACTGGACCACCCCACCAAGAAAGTCCCTAGGAAGAGAAAGTGTAAAAGGAGGCACTTGGACTCTCCTCAAGAGTCAGACACTGAAGATACTGATTTTGATGAAGGAGAAGGGTCCCCAAACTAACCACCCGATGACATCTCATTTGGAAATATTCTTGATATCCTTAAGCAGAAGAGTATCTGATCATGTACTTCTATTCCAATGTTGCAGTATTCATTTGGTGTGGGATTTTCTACCTCAGACAATCTGACGTCGGCTCCTATACAAACGCTTTTGCCTGGCTGCTGTAGGTGCATAGGATGTCACATTTAGGGCCATAAATGTGATGTCTGCATGCACAGACCTCAGAATGTTTCAGCCACAGACATCATGACTTCAATCGTTCAGCTCCTACTAATGATTACTTCGGAAAGATAAGTACCCCATTGGGGGATTTTGTTTTCTTTTATCATTGCTTGTGCTTGGTTTGCTGTAGTCCTTGGCTGATGTCAGCTAAAAAAGGCAAATGTAATTGCAACCGGCAGATACCGCATAAAGATTCCCACGATAAGTGTGTATTTTGTCTGGTCGTGTTCCATTTGTAAATCCTTCATGCCAAGATGCTTTGCAGTCATTTGGCTGCATTAAATTTATATCTTGAGAACCAGCATCTGAAACGCCTAGCCCTTAGGATGGACCCAGAATCGGTTGACCAATCTGAACCACCCAGGAAGAAGGCCAAAGTTTCCAGGCCTATTCCTACCGTCACTTCACTATCAGACATCCCACCAGCTTCTGATGTAGGTGCCGAGGAACTCCCAATTTCTCTGTCAGCTTCGATGGTTCCTGCTGAGGAAGCCATTTTTGCAGCCATGTGATGCACGTCCACAGAGACTATTCAACCATTGGCACCAACCAACGTTGAGGGGGAACCTCTTGTTGGATGACCGACCGAGTCCTCTCCTACTCCAGGCCAGGCTTCAATCCCTAGGCCATCCCCAAAGCCTACACCTTCCAAGAAAAGACAGAAGACAAAACATATCTCTCCTCCTTCTGAAGCACAGCCAGATTGGCAATCTTTCTCAAATTCTCTTATGCACCTTCATGGCCCTTAGGCCCACAGGTCCTGCTCCTTCTATCAACCCTGTGCTCAGCACTCACCCAGCCTCTGCCTGTTCTCCCCAGCATCAAACTACTCAAGAGGGAGAAAAACAGCAACATCAGTATGATTCCTCCTCAGAGAAATCAGTCTCTTATGTATCTCAAATTGCTTCCCCTGTTGACTATTATTCCCCAGATGAAGACTCCATTGAAGGGGACTCCTCAAATGAAGATTTAACTTATGGGGAGACTGTAAATAAAATGAAGGAGTACTTCAAGTGGGACACTACCCTGATGTCTGACACCCAGAAGAGATATTTTGAACTTCTGCAACTGGAGTCTTCCTCTCCTTCAGCAATACCTTCTGTGCTCCCAGCCTTCCTGGACGCATTCAACTCTATCTGTAAGAACCCTGACTCACAACCCTCAGCCCCTAAGAGACCAGACAGGTTTTATAAGGTGTCTGATTACTAAAAATTCTTGGTAAAACCTCCACTGGCAGATCCCGTTGTCATTGCTGTGGCTCCTGACAGACAGTCTAGACAGGTACCTTCTGCCTCTCTCCTACCCACAGATATGGACAGTAAAACCATGGCTAGACTGGGCAAAAAAGTGTATACTTCCTCCACCTTGGCTTTCAGAGCTATTAATTACCAAACACACTTGGTAAAATACGCTCTGGACCTAGTGTCCCAGGCCTCTACCCTGCTAGCCTCTTCACCTGACTGTCCTACTAAGTCTAACATTGCATCAAAACTGTCCCTAGTCACTCAAATAGCCAGACATTCCATCAGGTGTAGTTATGATGCAGCAGAAGCCTCAGCCAGGTCTACAGCTTCTGCATCTGCTGTACAAAGATATTCCTGGCTATGCTTACAACCTCTTCCAGAGGATTTCAAATCCAAAATTATGGATGCTCCACTGGACCACAATTTACTTTTTGGCAAAAATTCAGCTGATACCTTCAAAAACTTGCAAGAGAAAAGCAAAGAGCTGCTGGTGCCCCCCTTCCCTAAGTGCTACAGGAATTATCCTGCAAAAACTTCCTTTGTCAGGAGGATGTTTTCCACTTCTCATCCATCCTCCTCCTCCAGACCGAGAAGAGGATCTAGGAGACAGCCTTGCCCTAGACCAACTAACAATTATCCCCCCTCCAAACAGCCCTTTCCCGACAGAGGGGGCCCCTCTTCAGCATGACTGCCTTGCCCAGCTTCCCTTGTCTGCCCACCTACCCCACTGCCTCTCCTTTTGGAAGACCGTCACCTCAGACCAAGGGGTCCTTTCCATCATTCAAAGAGGATACTTCCTATATTGGAAGGAAAAACAAGGCCAAAAAACATTCCCTTCCCACCAAAACACAGCTCCACTTATTCCCACATATTTTGCAAGAGCTCCTCTCCCTAGGAACTATAGAACCAGTCCCTGTGGGCCAGGAAGGGAAAGGATTCTATTCTCATCTATTCTTAGTCCCAAAACAGGACGGTCCTTGAACACCTATACTAGACCTATCCTACCTAAATCGGTTCCTAAAAGTTCCATCCTTCAGGATGCTCTCTCTGCAAACCCTCCTGCCCCTGATACCACCCCAAGCCTTTATGGTCACTCTGGACTTAAAGGAAGCTTATCTCCACATTCCTATCATGCCTTCCCACAGAAAATTCCTGAGATTTACTGGCATTTCCTCACATTTTCAATTTACAGCCTTGCCCTTTGGCTTATCTACTGCTCAAAGAGTGTTCACAAAATACCTGGCTCCTGCTGTTGCATTTTGGCCTAACCAAGGACATCCAAATATACCCTTATCTGGACGACATTCTCCTTCTAGCGGAATCAAAAACCATGCTCCTAAGTCACCTAAAATTCACCTTGACCATCCTACACAACTTGGGGTTCACCCTAAACCTTCCAAAATCCTCTTTGCACCCACTGCAGGACAAAGTTTTCCTGGGATGCAGAATCAGATCAGATTTGATGAAATCCTACCTCCTACAGGAGAAAGTGCAGTCTCTCTCAACTCACTTCCAAGACCTTCTGGGGGTATCCCACCTTTCCGCAAGGCAGTTCCTACAAGTTCTGGAACTCATGGCAGCCACGATCCCCATGATCCCTCTAGCCAGGTTGCACATGAGAAAATTTCAGTGGTACTTAAAGAATGTATGGTCTCAGCACCAACACTCCGTAGACAAACTAATCCCCCTTCTGCCTTGCCTAAAGTCAGAATTGAGGTGGTGGATCCAACAAATCCTCCACAACCTAGGCATTCCCCTGCAACTTCCTCCCCCTAAGCAATCCATGCACACAGATGCATCAGATCTAGGGTGGGGGGAAACTCTAAAGGGTTACAGGGTTCAAGAATCTTGGACCTGTGCTCTTCAAAAACAACACATCAACATCAGGGAG
This sequence comes from Protopterus annectens, assembly GCF_019279795.1. Classification (NCBI taxonomy): domain Eukaryota; kingdom Metazoa; phylum Chordata; order Ceratodontiformes; family Protopteridae; genus Protopterus; species Protopterus annectens. The sequence continues at coordinate 42,820,163 of NC_056733.1, forward strand.
ATGACTGCAGTCTTGCTGGCTCTTCAGGCCTTTCCTCCCATTCTTCAACCAGGCCTACTTCACATTCTTACAGACAACACCACAGTCATGTGGTACCTGAACAAACAGGGAGGGACAAAAGCCTACCTCTAATGCAGGATAACCCTACAGATTTGGCAGCAAGCCACCCAGCACAATCTCTTCCTGCAGGCCTCTTACATCCCCTCTCAGGAAAACAAACAAGCAGACTTGCTCAACTGAACATCCTCTCACCTTCATAAATGGATGCTAAACAGGGAAACCTTTCTATACATAGTCCACTGGTGGGGCACACCTCAAGTGGATCTATTTGCCTCCCCCCAGAACAGGCAACTAAGCAAATTCTGCAGCAGGGATCACACTCCCATCAGCCTGGAAAGTGAATGCCTTCAGCTTTCCTTGGAAGGGGATGTTCCTTTATGCATTCCTCCCTTCCCACTAATACAAAAGGTCCTTCTGAAAATCAAGGACCAACCGAAAATCTTGCTGGTGACTCCTTACTGGCCAAGACACCACTGGTTCTCCCTTCTCCACTCTCTAACCAAGGACAATCACCACAAGTTACCCCACAAGGTGGACCTACTATCTCAGCAAAAGGGATCTATTATTCACCCTCAGCTACAAATGCTCAACCTAACACTTTGGGTGATCAAGTTCTAATCCCTTACAGACAGTTCAACTTGGAGGGCGTGCTCTCAATCTTGAGGGAGGCCAGGAAACCAACTACTAGAAAGACATACCTATCGAAATGGGAAAGATTCTCAAAATGGTGTCTTCTTAATGACAGGGACCCAATGCAGGCAGATCCCTCCCTAGTCCTTAGCTATGTTTGTGATCTAATTAAGGCTAGAACTCCTCTGTAAAAGTCCACCTTTCAGCCTTCTTACCCTTACAGCCACCCCTGCTTTCCAGGCTGGACATTAAACTTTTCTTGAGAGAGGTCCTTCATATTAGGCCACCAACAAAACCCATACCTTTTCCCTGGGACCTCAACTTTGTGTTAGAAAAACTCACCATACCTCCTTTTGAGCCGGCTAGTTCGGCCTCCTTACAAATGTGCACTTAGAAAAACATTCTTTTAGTGGCCATTTCTTCTGCTAGTAGAGTGTCAGAACTACAGGCCCTCATGGCCTGCCCTCCTTACATCACCTTCCATAATGACAGCGTTACCTTACACTCAAATCCTTCCTTTATGCCCAAGGTGGTAAATGAACTATCCCTAAACCAATCTGTGCACTTACCCACCTTCTTCCCAACTCCAACCAACAATGCAGAGAGAATCCTTCATTCCCTAGACGTACAGACAGTTGTGATTCTACTTAGACAAGACTAAGTCCTTCAGAAAGTCTGACCAGCTCTCTATCTCCTTTCACCCCAGGGCTGTGGGCAAGGCAGTCTCCAAACAAACCATTTCCTGTTGGATTAGGAAATCTATTCTTTTCTGTTATTCACACCATGACAAGGTTTTACCTCATGGTGTAAGAGCTCACTCCACCAGGGCCATAGCTACCTCCAAGGCCTTTCTCAAAGGCCTGGACACAGCTTCCATCCTGGAAGCAGCTACCTGGTCTACAGTTCACACCTTCACCAAACACTACAAACTGGGCCAGGGCAGGCTTTGCTAGAGCAATCCTGCAAGGATTCCTGGAATCCTCTATCTCTACCTCCTCCCGTTTCTCATCTTAAGCTGTGGTACTCTCCCACACTAAATCAGTACTGCAATATTGGAATAGGATGACATAGAATAGTTGTGTAAAATCTTACCATAACCGTAGATGTCCTTCTCTTCCATGTTGCAGTATTCCTTCCCACCCTCAATACCCCCTATTTTCCTCTTACTACAGGGTCTGGCCTCTGGCCACTGCTTCCACCCCCCCCTAAGCATATCCCTCCAGTCTTACAGTGACATTTGCTACTTTTGTTGGCATCTTGTTCTTCTGACAGGCCACTCCTGCGGGCTTCAAGTTCTGAGGTCTGTGCATGCAGACATCACACTTATGGTCCCTGGTTTATGGCCCTACATGTGATGTCCCACGCACTTACAGCAGCCGGGCAAAAGCTTTTGTATAGGAGCTGACGTCAGGTCGCCTGAGGCGGAAAGCTCTCAACCAGTCAGGGACAAATTTCAACAGAATCAGGGACAAATACAAAATAAATCAGGGACACTTTTAAAATATTAGCTCTATTAACTTGAAACATTGACAGAACAAGAGCATATGACTTAATAAACAGTTTCTGAAATAAAAGAAGTCTATAACTCTAAGTATTGTCATTATTTAGTTAATATAATTCACCACGTATTCTTCAAAAGTCACCAAGTTTAGGAGGGATTAAGAGGGACAGGGCTAAAATTTGAGTCAAAATCAGGGACATCCCTGAAAATTAGGGACATTTGAGAGAGGTACACCAAATGAATACTGCAACATGGAAGAGAAGGACTTCTATGGTTATGGTAAGATTTTACACAACTATTTTTTCTAAGACCCTTCTCTGGAGGAATCAATATTTCTGGAAGCCTTTGAAGCTGGCCCGTCTACCTCCTGGGTTACTCCACCTGCCAATGAGCTCATTGATTTGGTCTCTAGGCAGATGTGAAAGGAACCTGATACAGTTGAATCAGTCCCCAGGAGGCCAGAGAAGATTCTGGTTCCACCAGTAGACTGGGAGTTTTGGGGTAAAGGAGTGTCAGTAGATGCCATAGTCTTGGCGGCAGCTACAAAAAAGGAACTTATGAAACAAGTTTCCACTGTCCCTCTTCTAATAGAGAGTCTAGGGTGATTGACAGATTTGGGAAGCATGTTTATGCTTCAACAACTTTTGCATTCAGATCGCTGAACTACCTGGCACATTTTACAAGACTTCAAAGAAATTTGATTAAAGAGCTATCAAAAATCTCTTTGTGGAACCGACACTGCTGAGGCTCAATCTTCAGTAGCCTTTCAGTTAGTTACCCTTCAAGCTATATATCATTCATCCATGAAACTTATCTCACATGCTATAGAAGGTGCCTCAACGGCCGTGGGTTCAGGTATTTCCATCAGGAGACATGCCTGGATGCACCTGTGTGATTTTGCAGAGCCCTTCAAGTCCTCATTCATCAATGCTCCTTTTGACAGCACTTCTTTGTTTGGCCCCATAGTGAAGAACACACTCTCCAAGTGTGAGAAAGATGGAAAGACCCTCTCTGCAGTGGGCATTTGATTTTCAGTCCCTCAAAGGACCTTTTCCATGAATCAACAGGGAGGTCAAAAAATGTGGTTCAGAAAGTCTCAGGGTCCTTTCCAAGACACACATGGAGATAGTTGCCCCAGAGGCAGAAGGGGGAGCTATAATGGAAGAGGAGACCCGCAAAAACAAGGGTCTGTGGATTCCTTTTCTGACAGACCTTTTCAGGGCTCCAGCAAGGAGGCCCAAGTTTCCACCTCTGAGGCAGTCCAGGGGTCACCTGTCTCTGCACTAGAGAGCCTGGCTAGATATAGCAAAAGACATTTGGGTGCAGAGAATTATTCCCAAGGTTATATAATGCCCTCCTCCATCGTCAAGAACATTTCCCAATGTACCACCCAGTCAGAAGAAAGCAGCAGCACTAGAAATCCAAAAGCTTCTAAGAAAAAGAGTCATCCAAGAGGTCCGACCAGACCAAATAGAATCTGGAACTTACTCAGTATTCTTTTTAGTGCCAAAGAAAACAGGGGACTGGAGGTCAGTTTTGGATCTCAGTGTATTCGACATACAGTGTTCCGGATGGTCACGGTTCAGTCCATTCTACTGTTTCTGGGCAAGGATGTCTGGGTGTGCTTGATAAATCTTCAGGATGCGTACTATCACATAAAGATGAACATATGATCCAGAAGGTACTTACGCTTTTGGCTGAGAGACAGTCACTATCAGTTCATAGCATTGCCCTTTAGCCTCACCACAGTCCCCCAGGATGTTCACCAAATGCATGGCAGTGGTAGCAGCTCACTTGAGACTGCAAGGATTCCTGGTGTTTCCATATTTAGATGACTGGCTCATTGCCACCCCGATCAGACATTGACTGATAGAAGCATGAAATCAGACCCTACAGACTTGCTCACATCTTGGAATAACCATAAATATCAAAAAGTCTCACTTACAACCAACCCAGACATTAGAATTCATAGGAGCAGTGTTCAACACAGTATCTGTGGTAGCTTCTCTTCCTCTATCAAGAGTGCAAATGATAAGAATGTAGGTCAGGAAAATAATTTGCAGTACCAGAATTTCAGCCCAATTGATTCTTCAAGCCCTGGGGTCAGTGTCAGCAGCAATAGTTTTAGTTCTTTTAGTGAGATTCCACATGAGAATTCTACAATGAATGCTAGCAATATTGTGGTCAATACTTTCTCAACCCATGTCAATGAAGATAAGAATAGCGCAAGTATGCAAAGCATACCTTTGCTGGTGGATGCAATTACAACAGGTATTACAAGACCATACTTTCGTCCTTTCTTAGCCCAAGGCCATAGTGACCATGGATGCTTCCCAGATTGGTTGGGTGGGGGGCATTTCCTGGGGAAAACGGTCTAAGTTACTTGGTCCCCCGAAGAGGTCAACTTGAATATCAGTGTTCTGGAGATGAAACCGGTGCTTTTGGTGTTGCAGGCATTCCAGGACTCTTCCTCTCAGAACAGTTGCAATCCAGACAAACAATAGTTTGGTCCATCAGCAAGCGAGGGGGAGCCAGCTCTTATCCCTTGTGTAAAGAAGCTCTCAGAGTGTGGCAATGAGCTATATATTCTAACTGCTTTCTAATAGCAACACATATTCTGGGGAAGTCCAACATAATAGCAGATAAACTGAGCAGGTCCATCATATTACCTCACAAGTGGTGTCTCAACAAGTAGAAAAATGGGTAGAGTTACAGGTATATGTGTAGTAGGTCCTGGGTTTGAATCCATAGCAGGCAGAACATGTCTGTAATGTGCTGAACTATTTTTCTGGTGTTATTCTAAGGGGGTGCAATATTTGTCAGCATGGAAGGAGATGGTCAGCAGACCATGCTGCTTTGCCAAGGATGGTCTGCACCTTTCCCGTCTAGGCTTTCGAATATTAGCTAAAACATTGTCTTCCCCCATAGTGCCTTTTTTACACAATGCCAAACTGAAAGTACTTCCGACATAGCAAATCAAAAACCAAGAAAATCTAAAGGCATTACTGCTCAATGCTAGGAGTCTAAACAAAGAACTCCACTCCCTAGAAGCTCTCTTTACCCTAGAGAATGCTGACATCTGTGTGGTCACTGAAACATGGTTTAAGCCACGGAGAGCAAAGCAATAGTGCCAGGTTATAATGACTTCCACACATTTGGGCCAGCTACTTCACAGGCAGGGACTAAATGTGGAGGTGTCTCTATTTACATCAAAAATAAATATACTTCAAGGCTGGTCAAACAGGACAATGCACTTGAGCTGCTCCATGTTCAAATAACCACAGGCAAAATCCAATACCACTTCCTTGTAAGCTGTAGGTCCCCCTCTATGACCCAGAAAACCGATATGTATTTAAACTTATTAGAAACACTAACCATCCAACCCAATACTATATTCATGGGTGACTTTAATTACCTCACTATTAAATGGGAATCCTATGCAATACCAAATGTACATGCACAGAGATTCCTAGATTTTGTAAACACAAACTCCGTGGACCAGACAGTCAGTACACCATCCAGGGGTGTAACCATACTGGATCTGGTCCTCACTAATGTGGGAGAGTGCTGCACACCCCCTACTGTAATGTCTTCCCTGATGAGGTCAGACCACAAAATGTTCTTCTTTGAAGTAAAAATAAAACACCTGGACCCCCAGCTAAACATGGAATATTCAGAAACTATTCAAAGGCTAACCTCTTGCTATTAAGTGAAACTTGGCAAAATTTCAAGCCCCCCTAAACCCTGAGAACACTGCTGCTGATGCAGAGCTGTTCAAAGAGATGCTGTACAAGCATTTAATAGCTGCATAGAGACAGATGTATCCACCAGGAAGAAGTACAAAACTAACTCAAAAAACAAGCCACCCTGGTGGAATCACAAAATCAATAGGCTGTATAACAGGAGGAAGAAAATCATGGCAAAAATTAGGAGGTGCAGCACCCAGCAAAGATAAAATTACTTTCATCAAACTAAACAAAAAACTTAAAGGACAAATAAAGTCTACCAAAGCCAAATTTGAGGTAAGTTTGGCCTCCCAGTCCAAGGATAACCACAAAGCATTCTTTAGCTATGTCTACAACCTCAAAGGCAATACACAGTTGTGTGCAGAGTTCATTGTAAATGGAGCCACCTATACTGTGCCGGAAGACATAGAAAACCTCATGGCTGATAAGTTCAGCTCCAGCTTTACCCCTCTCTTCCCCTCAACCTTCCCTCAGGAAATATCATCAAATATAACCCCCCTACTATCACTAGGGAGCAGGTCCTTAATGTTCTCTGTAAGACCAAGAGCACTGCATTAATGGGCTCAGACAGTATCCCAGGATGCCTTCTAAACGGCATGAAAAATTACCTATCAGGGCCTGTGGAATTACTATTTAACTTTAGCCTCCAAACAGGTTTCATGCCTCTTGAATGGAGAAAGGCAGTGGTCATCCCTCTGCACAAAGGTGGGCCATCTACTGACCCTGGAAACTACAGACCCATTATTCACACTAGTCTTATTTGTAAAGCCATGGAAAGAATTATCATGAAGATGATCAATAAAGATATAGTAACCCTCTCATCAGCACTCTTTATAGACCTGTCAAAAGCCTTTGACATGGTCAACCACCCCCTGCTCATAAAAGCTCTTGAATCCCTTTCTCTAGACACCAAGGCTGTTCTCTGGTTCAAGTCCTACCTTAGCAATAGGCAACAAGCAGTCCTCTGGGAGAATAAACTATCTTCCCACCTGCCAGTCTCCCTTGGAGTCCCGCAGGGCTCCATTCTAGGTCCACTTCTATTCTCATTATTCATCAATGACCTTCACTTAGCAATCCCTCAAGCTACCTGCATACAATATGCAGATGATTCCACACTCATCTGTTCTGCCAACTCCACATCCAAACTACAATCTCTAACCCAGACAGTATTTAACACAGTTGAGGCTTGGTTCTTAAAATGTTACCTCCTTTTGAATGCCAAAAAAAACAAGCTCTTACTTTTTGCACCTAACAGTAAGTCCCCCCTTATAAATTACTCTATCAAATCAAATAATGGCACCCTTATAACCCCCGATTCTACCACCATACTGTTAGGAATCACAATTGACAATAACCTTACCATTGATAACCATATAAATAACACTATAAAAACCGTAAATAGAAAATTGGGCTCCCTATATAGAATAAAACCCTTCTTAACACCAACAGCCAGAACTACAATAGCCCACTCCCATCTAATCTCAACTCTTCTTTATGCTTCCCCCATTTATACTAACCTAAAGAAATATAATCTCTCTAAACTAGCCAACTCCTATAACAATATTGCCAGATTTGCCACTGGGAACGCATTTAGAACTCATCACTGTCTGAACCTTCAGCAGCTGGACTGGCTTGAACTAAAAAACATTTTGATACTTTCCCAACTTACCATTGTCCATAGGATATTCTACCAACCTAACACACCAATACTTTCTAAACTTGTTACCCCCTGTACAAACCTCAATTTCTTATGCTCTTCCACTAAACTATTGGCTAGCATTAACAAGGCCAATAACTTGGCAGGTGACTCCTTAGAATCACAATCTACCTACAAACATTTATAATTTGGCTCTTCTTAGTTTCAAAATGCTGTTTATACTAATGTATACTATGTAGGTAGATCGTGATTTATTAGGGTATAGAAAAATCCAATAGAGTTTCAAACACATAGACATTGTCGTGTGTTCAAGGTTAGTTTTGTTGATGTTTTGTTTTAACAAATGTTCAATTAAGAAAATGAGAGGGATTACAACATATGTAACGCTTACATTTCTCATGATTTTAGTTTTTATTGTTGGAATTGTTTAGGTCCTTCAGATTTTTAAAGTTTATTTTTTATAAAAGTAATAGAATAGTTAGTATTGGATTTTCCAAGTTACTTGTCTTAGGTTAAAGCTTATACAATATAAATGCATGGTTGTATGGATTTGTTTAGAACTGCAAAAATTTCTTTAACTGCTTTTTTAACAATTGTATAATTGTTTAATTATCTCCAATGAGTCTTTGGTTACAAGTGCTATAAAAGCAAAGCAAAAGAACATGGGTGTGTATCTTGATAAAGCCTGGGAGGTCCTGGGTGAAAGCGCTTGATGTACATTGGATTTATTTGGTGCCGTCGAATCTTTGGATTTTATTGTCAAATAAAACTGGTTTTATCTACCTTGGTTCTAAGCCGTGACTTTTCTACTTTATTTATTGTGCATTGACTGGTGTAGTCACAGTAGGCTAGTGGCCACTTTTCAGGGGAGACCTAAGGTATTGGTATTAGTAGGGTAGGGAAATTTGGCCAGGCATCCTACTGAACTTCCTTGGCTGTTTGGGGATGCATTACATTTGTGCACATTTGTCTTGTCTTCCTGCCCCAGGTCCAGGTGCTGCCCAGAGAATTAAGGGGTAATTAAAAAAAAGCGAAAAAAAAGTAAAAGGAAGTAAAAGGGATATAGTTAAAACGGACTAAGTGACATGATAATGGAGAATTCGGCAGTACCAGTGGAGAAGGAGGAAGCGAGGAAACAGAATGAAATGTAGAATGCTCAAGAGGAAGATACGGAATTGAATTTTCAAAGGAGATTGTTTGCTGGAGATTCGGAGAGCCACCAGGGGTGTACTATTACAACCCCCCAGATCGGAGGGGTTAGGGAATGATTATCTTAAAGACTTGCTCAATCAGAGTGAACCCAAATGTGAGATAGCGGCATCCTGTGAAGAAATAATGGAAAAGATACAAGAGGAAGAGGAGATGATGGAAGGAACAGCAGGGAAAGAATCGTACACACAGAAGGTGAAGGAAGGAGGGAAGAAAACCGAAGAACATAAGGAGACAAAGAAAGAGGAAAGAGTATACAGTGAGAATAAGTAGCAAGGAAGAAAAAGGATTGGAAAGGTATGAAATGTGGGACTCTGTGATTGCTCCCTTCGGTGTTTCACCTACAGGGCTAAGAGCATTTATTCTTATAAATAGAAAGACATTCTGTGACATAATTTTTGAAACTGGACAAGCTATGGACATTTTTTTAGCTAAATATGAAAACAGAAAGAATAACAGTCCCTGGTTGGACTATGTAATGCATACGTTTCATAGACAAACGAAAAAGAGAATATTAATACAAGTCAGAACGGAAGTTGAGTCAAAAAACTTGAAAGAACAATTGCTGAAAATATGTAAACATGTTTTAGATGCAACAAAAATATATGATGGAAGAGGCTTGTGGACAGATGGGAATGTAGGGTTATATTAAATGTGAAGAAAAATATTATACACATTCCCAGTATAATAAATGTATGTGGCAATAGAAGTTATGTTAAATATAGAGATTAGCCCAAAACTTGTTATTTCTGTGGGAAAGACATTCATTTAATAAGCGAATCTGATAAAAGAAAATGTTTCATATGTGGTAAATCAAGTCATGATGCAAAATGCAAAAAATTGTGATATGAAGTGCAAACAATGTGGTAAAACATGACATGCTTGATTAGAATGTGATGAAGACATACAGTTTGTAGAAACAGAAGAAACACGAGTAAATACAACTTGCATATAATGAACCAAAAACAGTGATATACAAGAAAACAAAGGCATTACAATACATACAAAAGAAAAAGAGAGAAAAAGAAGCAGAATCAAATAATACAATTGAGGAGGATTATATGAATTGGAAGGTAATAAGGGGAAAAAAGAATTTGATAAAAAGGGTGAGAGAAAAGAAAAGAAAGGTGAATGTATTAACAAAAGAGAAAAAAGGCAGTGGATGAAAATATTAATACTATTCAATTCAAACGCTGAAAAATCTTAGCTTTGAATGTAAATAGCATGAAGAATATAAAAAGAATGTTGGGTATTTTAGAATGGTGTGTGACATTAGATGCTCATATTGTTAGAAGACATAAGAATACTAACGGAAGAAGAAAGGCTACAAACAAAAAAATTATGGGATAAACCAATTGTATGGAACATGGGAAAATATGTATGTTCAGGTATATGTATATTATGTCAAGAAAATATTGAAATATTAGATGTTACTGTAGTGGGCCTAGAACAGATAATATTAGATACAAGATGGAATACAAATGTTATAGGGTGATCGCTGTATATGCTTATGTGACATAAAAAGCAGAGAGAGACAATGGTTAAAAAAAAAATTCTAGATTATGTCAGTGAGCATATGGATATTATAATGGCAGGAGACTTTAACTGTAATTTATGAAGAAGCAAAATGAGTAATAGTGATGTTAAAATTATATATGAAATAATGAGAAGTGGTAAGCCATATATATGGGACAACAAGCATTGGACTTGTAAAAGAAATGAGATTAAGACTGAAATTGATTACTTTCTTATATCTGATAGCTTAAAAATTATACAGAAAGCGACAAAGAAATCAGGATTTTCTGACCATATAGCTATATGGTTGAAAATACATGAGAAAGAAGAATACATAAAAATAGTTAAAGGAATTAAAAGATTAAATGAAAGAGGTTTAAAAGAAGATGATAGGAAAGAAATAAACTATGGAAAGACAATATAGATATGAGAGGTTTCTGTGAAAATTGGACAAGTTGTTGGATATGTTTTAAAGAAAAGTATACAAAATGTTTATTGGAAGATTTAATGATTAAAAACAGTAAAGGAAAAAGAGATAATAAAATATTAAGTCAAACTATATTTAGACCACTATTACAAAAATAAAAGAACTTTTTATGAAAAAGAAAAAGAGCTATATGACTTAAATCAAAAAAAGATAAATGATGCGCTATACAAAGATATTGTTTACAAGGAAAAAAGAAGTAGCACTATATTTAAATAAATTAATGAAAGAAGACAAGAAAATACAAAGAGAATGGAGAAATGAAGAAGGAAACAAAGTGACAACACAAGAATGAATATGTAAGATAATTAAAGATTATATATTACTATCTTTTGTTGAAAAAGAAATAGAAAGAAATCAAAAATATGAACTTCAATTGAATGAAACTGACAATGAAGCATTGGAACAAATTATAATGATGCAAGAGTTAAATTAAATACGAAAAAATTGATGCAAATACAGCTACATGATTAGATGGTATTGAATATTGTATGTATAAAAAGGTGAAGAATTGGCAGAAACATATATCTATACAGGTTTTAAATTAATGGCTAGAATTAGGAATGATAGCGAAGGAACTATGCATGGATGCTATAATATTCTTATGGAAAAAGGGAGAAAAAGATTATATAAAGAATTTGAGACCAATAATATTAAACCATAAAGATTATAAAATGTTTATGAGAATTATAACAAAGAGATTAGCAAATAAAATAGATAATTTACTTGAAGAAACAGTATCTAATTGAAAGGGAAAGGGAAGTCAAGACCTATTATGGCTAATAAAAGAGATAACAGATGATGTGAAGTTGTTCTATCTTGCCGTTCATTCTTACTAATGGGTTTGGAGCCGATCCTCGGCTCCGACTTGGAACTTCAAAAGCTAGAGGTCTTCAACCAGCTCAAGGCCATCTCCCTATCCCATGATGTACCAGGTTCCTGTTAGATGACCGAAGGCGCATTATATCAAATGTGTCTTGGTCGAACTAAAAACAATGAAAACACAAAATAGCGAAGCGGCTTTTAAGTGAATTCTTTCCCAGGGAAAGAATTTGCTTGGCCGCTTCCATTACTTTGCTGTTTTTGGTACTGTAGTGCGATCTCAGAGTTGGTATATTTAAGTAGGGGGTGTGTGGGGGACAAAGCCCCCCCCCCCCACTTTATGTATTATTTCAATTTGTTTTTTTCCTTTTTTTCTTTTTGGAAAAGCTATTTTTTTCCCTTGGAAAAAAATTGCTGTTCTGAGTTTTCGAGATTGTAAGCTTTCGCTTACATGGGTTTGATTATTCATCGTTCACTTTTTTAAGCGTTCGATATAATATAGATCCAATGTACCCTGATCTTTCCCCAGTTGTTGTTTGCCACTGCAACTTGATCAGATGTTCACCAGCTCTGGCCAGTGAATAACTTTACTTTTTCTTACAAAAAATAGCTGTTATAATAGCTTAAGTGGTGATTTAGTCATTAGCTAGATAGAGTGTGAAGTCTGTATTTAGATCATTTAGATTATTTAGATTATATAGTTAGTTATTAGGGCCAGTTTTTTTTAGGCCTTCTTTCCCCCCATCTCTATCTCAGCTAGCTTAATAACTGAGGAATTAGTGGCCATGTTTTTAAGGTCTTTTTTTCTCTTTATCTTCCATATTATAAGAGAGTGTGTTATATTAGGTTATAGCCCTCCTTTTTTAAAGGGCACGTAGTTTTTTCTCTTTATCTTCAATTTTATAGGAGATTGTGTTGTATTAGATTATAGCCCTTGCTTTTCACGGGGCACATAGTTGTCTTTAATAATAATATTATAATAGAAATTAGTGGCCTTGTTTTAAGGCCTTTTTCTTGGCCTATCTGTAGTATTATATTGTGTGTGTGTGTTTGTGTGTGTGTTATTGTTAAATTACAACCCTTCCTTTTATACAAGGCAGATAAATATTTGCATTGTTAGCTTAATTTCTTACAGCCTTATTTTCACAAGGCTTTACTAGCTTTTTTGTATGAATTTTACTGTTAGAGCCCTCCTTTTTTATAGGGCATTGTTGCTGTGATTACTATTGTTGGTTTTTTGCCTTGGAAAATATGTCTCAGCAGGAGAAGGAAAAAACAATTTAGATGTGGGCATAAGATTTCCATAACTTGTGGACATACTGAATGTGTCTATTGCTTGGGTGAGGTACACCTGCAGGAAAGCTGTGCTATATGCCACTCCTTTAGCTCAAGAGTGTTGCATGAGAGAAAAAGAAAACTAATGGATAAGGGTCGGCTGAAATCCTCTTTTCGAGAGTCGCTGGATAAGTCAGACAAGCACTCCGAAAAGATTTCGTAACCGACAAAAAGTCCATCTACTTTGAAATCAGCTTCTAGTAAAGCTTTGACATCAGTTCCACAGCCTTCAGAACCGACTGTCATTATGGTTAGGAGCTGGTCCCCGACCTTGAAGCCGGTATTTCCTACCTTAAAGTTTCCTGTATTACAGTTGGTGGCTTCGTCATAATCTTCAAGGGCCTCACGTAGACTGTCTGATTTGAATGTGAACTGCGTGGTGAAGAAGCTTCTACAGATACCGGCACTGGCAAAAATTTTATCAGCACTGACCCCAGGGGCTTCGGAGCCAACCTTAGTTCCTCCAACATCTTCTGTTCCTCCTCTGATCTGCATGGAAGTTTTGGAGCCAGAGAGCACGGAACTGATGATTGTAGACCCCTCTGGTCCGACACCTACTCTAGGCTTTTCGGCTACGACTGCCCTGATGTCTTTGACGCCGACCAAGGGATCTCGGGGCTGACACTCACCGGTCTGGTCCAGTTAGGATAGTAGGACTGACTTGTCGGTGCCAACTTTACCTCTTGGGGCTTCGGCTCGAGTGAGTTCGGACCCAACCTCTGGCTCGGAGCCCTCCGTACTGGTGCAGATGGTTTCCATCGAATCTTCAGATCTGAGGGATTCCTCTTGTCGGAACTGAGGGACCTTCGAGGCTACGAGTAGGGCTTTGTCCACCCCGAGGATCACGCCATCAGTTCAAGCAGCGCCCTCCCTGAAAGCACCAGTGTCTGGCTCTTCATCACACACTTCACTGAAGTGTAGAGATCCTGAGCCTCAGGAAGCTCCATTGGGTGAGCCATGTTCTTCCGAGAACTCTCCAGAAGCCCCCACTGAAGAAGCGCCTAGGAAGAGACTCTGCAAGAAGAAGCATCTGGACTCCCAGCAAGAGTCAGTCACTTTGGATACTGGCTTGGATGAGTCAGAAGGTTCCCTACGGTCCCCCTCAGAAGATATCTCATTTGCAGATATCTTAGAAATTCTTAAACAGAGGCGTGGCTGGAAATCTCTCAACCCTTCTGATGATGAGTCAATTCTCCTGAAGTCTTTTGGATCTCAACCATCCACCTCTTGGGTGTCTCCATCCTTTGATGAGTTGCTTGAATTACTCAGTCGAAGGGCATGGGAGTCCTCAGACAACACAGAGCCTGTACCCAGGAGGCCTAACAAATGTATTACTAGCCCTCAAGATAGACCTTACCTTACTAAAGGAGTACCTGTTGATGCTATGATGGTGGCAGCAGCCATCAAGAAGGAATTATCAGAGACGTCTTCATCTGTTCATCCTCCTAATAGAGAATCCAGGATTATGGACAGATATGGGAAGCATATGTTTAGTTTAGCGGCCTTCGTCTTTCGATTGCTGAACTACCTCACACATTTTACTAAATTATGAAGGAGCTCGGAGATACCCTGCAGGGTTCAGTAGCTGCGGGGGTTTCAGACAAGGTAACTTCCCAGCTCTCCACTCTTAATTCGATAGTGAACTCCTCCATTCGTCTGTTGTCATATGCAGCTGATGGTACAAGCAGAGCAGCAGGTACAAGAATCACTCTCAGAAAGCATTCCTGGATGTGCTTATGTTCCTTTGCGAAACCCTTTAAGTCTTCCTTCATTAACACCCCCTTTAGTGGTTCATCCCTTTTTGACCTAAGGTAAAGGAAACACTTGCCAGGACTGAAAAGATAGAAAGACCTTGTCTGCCATCTGAGTATGTTTTTCTACCCCAAACAGACCTTACCCCAGAGGGAAGGGAGGTGGAAAGATATGGTTTCGTAAATCTCAAGGATATTTCCAGAACACTTGTGGTGAAACCTCCTCTAGAGGCAGAGGAGGGGGTAATAATGGAAGACGTCACCCACGCTGCAGAGGAGGTCCACAGAACCAGGGCAACAGAGATCAGTTCTTTGGCAAGCCCTATCAGCGCTCATGAAAGGAGACCTGACTGTTCATCTCTGGAGGCAGTTGGGGTACGCCTATCTTTGTACCTAGACGCCTGGCTAAAAATAACAAAAGACAGCTGGGTACAAAGCATAATATCCAGATGATACTCAGTTCCCTTTGCCACTCCACCCCCTCTAGTAAAGAAAATCCCAGACGTTCCACCCACTCACAGGGAACAAGCAGCCTTTAAGGTCCAAAGGTTATTCAACAAGATTCATCCAACCAGTCCCAGCAGACAAGAGAGGATCTGGAACTTACTCAAGACTCTTTTTAGTTCCAAAGAAAACAGGGGACTGGAGACCTATTCTGGACCTAAGCAGACTAAACAAGTCAATAAAAAAGACGACGTTCCAGATGTTCACGCTTCAGTCAATACTTTTCTTTCTGGGGAAAAACAATTGGATGTGCTCTATGGATCTTCAGGATGCGTACTACCACATAAAGATGGACAGACCATTCAGGGATCATCTATTCTTCCGGCTGGGAGCCAGGCATTATCAATTTTACACTCTGCCCTTTGGTCTCACTACAGCCCCCAGAGTGTTCACCATATGTATGGCAGTAGTCACTGCTCACCTGAGATGGTTGAGATTCCAGGTGTTTCCATATCTAGATGACTGGCTCCTCACTGTCACTAACAAGCATCAACTTATTCAGACGAGGGACACAACCTTAAATCTCCGCAGTCAATTGGGGATTACCATCAACTCAGAAAAATCTGCCTTATCGTCATTGCAACAGACCGTTTTATAGGAGCACAACTAAACACAGTTTCAATTACATTAAGTCTGCCTCCATAAAGAATTTGTCTCTTCCGAAAACAAATATTAGCCCTGCTTCCAAGGAAAAAAGCCCCAGTCTCAGTGGTACTCAAATTACTAGGATCGATGGCGGCAGCAATCATTACCATTCCTCCCGCTCGAATGCATATGCGAGTTCTACAATGGCTCCTATTCTCTCGATGGTCCTTTCAGGCACTTCCAATGTCATATCAAATTATCATAACGAATACGTGCAAGAAGGACCTTCAATGGTGGCTGACATCTCAACATGTAACTCGGGGGCCGTCCATTCATTCTACCCAGTCCCATAGCCACAGTGACCATGGACTCTTCCTTGATTGGGTGGGGGGGACATTATCAGGGAAGAACAGCCCAAGGCACGTTGGAGAAACACAAGGTTCATCTGCACATAAACGTTCTGGAGATGAGAGAGGTACTTCTAGCATTGCAGTCCTTTCAAGACTCTCTACTTCTGGGATCAATTGCATTTCAGACTGACAACATGTCAGTGGTCTGGTACATAAACAAGGAGGAACCAAATCTTACCCCTTGTGTTGAGAGGCCATGAGAGTATGGCAGTGGCCAATCTCCTCCCAGCGCTTTCTGATAGCAATGCACATCCCGGGGAAATCCAGTATGATAGCAGACAAGCTAGTCAGGGCAATTCTACTGCCTCACGAGTGGTCCCTAAAGAAACAGGTAGCGGAACGGATATTCTGCAGGTGGGGCCAGCCTTGCTGCGATCTCTTTGCAACTCCAAGAAGCACAAAACGCAGCAGCTACTTTGCCCTGATTCCCCCACCATGGGATGTCCCAAGGGATGCACTGGTACACAATTGGCCCCTGGGTCTCCTTCATGCCTTTCCTCTCTTCCCTCTGATTTCCAAATTATTACAGAAAGCAAAATGTCTGGGATGGACTATGATCTTAATAGCCTCTTACTGGCCTCTGCAAATTTGGTTTCCCTTCCTCCAGCCTCATCTCTTGGAAGAACCCTGGATTCTGGACCCAGTTCCGGACCTGTTGACCCATTCATCAGGGGCTCTTCATCCTTCTCTTCATTCCCTCAAACTGACAGCCTGGCTGCTCAAATTCCCACAATAGCCAGGATCTACAACCTCTCAGCTGAGGTCCAACATATTATAACATCCTCTCATAAATCATCCACCAGAAAGTTATATCTTAGCAAATGGAAGATATTTTCTTTATGGGCATCTCAAAATGATGTTGATCCTTGTCTAGCTATGATCCCATCTATATTGGAATTTTTAACTAAACTTTTCAATGAAGGAGCTGCTGCAGCTACCATCAGAGTTCAATTAGCAGCAATCTCAAACTTTCATCTCAGCTTCCAAAGCTCTAATATCATGTCACATCAACTTGCTAAAGCCTATCTTAAAGGTACCATTCATCTGAGGCCACCAATCAGAGCTCCAGTCATGCCGTGGAATCTAAATGTTGTTCTCTCCAAAATCATATTACCTCTTTCCAATCAGCCTCGTCCTGTCCTTTGAAATTCCTTTCATGGAAGACTATATTTTTGATAGCCATTACTTCTGCTCGGAGGATTTCTGAGTTGCAGGCCTTGACCATCAAACCTCCTTATCTGATTTTCCATAATGACAGAGTTTCAGTCAGAACTAATCCATCCTGTTTACCAAAAGTTTGTTCAAAGATGAATCTTAACCGATCCATTGAGTTGGCTGTTTTCTTTCCTCAATACAGAAATAGGATGGAACATATGCTGCACAAATTTGATGTTCATAGACAACTCCGATTTTATCTAGATAGGACAAAACAATTTAGATCAATGGATCAGCTCTTTGTCTCCTTTTCACAGTCAAAAAAGGGTGCCCCAGTGACAAAAGTAACCTTGTCAAGATGGCTATCAGATTGCATTTTCTTTATTTATAGTTCAGAGAATGCTCCCTTACAACAAAAAATAAAGGCCCATTCTACTAGAGCTGTTTCAGCCTCATTAGCATTTTCTGCAAGGTTACCATTAGATTCTATTTGTGCAGCAGCTACCTGGTCAAGACCTAATAATCACTCATTATGAAGTAGACAAAGCCTCCAGGGACAGGACCTCCTTTGGTTCCACAGTTCTGAGGAATATTCTCCTGTGAGCCACCCGAGAAAGATGGTGCTTGGGATGCTACCCATCAGTAAGAATGAACGGTGAGATAGAACAACTTCACATAAAGAAGTTATGTACTCACCATAACGTTCCATATGAGTTGTTCATCTCGCCTTCATTCTTATGTCCCACCCTCCAAACCCCATCCAGTCTACTTGAGGTCCGTCACCTTTCTTATATGATGCATTGTCTCTTATCCAGCTCTCTGAGTGGCATATTTATACTACTAGGTAGTTAGTTGGCAGCAAACAAGATCTGAGGGAAGATCAGGTTGCATCATGGGATAGGGGAGTTGGTCTCGAGCTGGTTGAAGACCTCGAGCTTTTGCACTTGGCCGAGTTGAAGCCGAGGATTGGCACTGAACCCATCAGTAAGAGTGAAGGCGAGATGAACAACTCACATGGAACGTCATGGTGAGTACATAACTTCTTTATATTACAAATAAGAAAACAGAGGCAAAGATTATGATAGGAGACTTAAGCAAGGCTTTTGACAAAATACAATATGAACCATTATGGGACATTCTAGAGTTTTATACTATAAGTAAGAAAATAATACAAATAATCAAGTCAGTGTATGAAAGAAATAATGTTAAATTAAATGTGAAAAGATGGATAAGTGAAGAAATCAAAATAGAATGTAGAATAAGACAGGGATGTCCAATTAGTGACATTATATTTGCATTAGTTATGAATGCAGTAGTGACAAAGCTCGATCATATGACACATAAGGCAGGTTATATGATAGTAAATGAAATACAACCACCTGTAATGCATGCATATGCAGATGACATTGTGATAATAACAAGAAACAAAGAATGGATAGAGAATATAAGTAAAAAATTAAATAAATTGTTAAAAAAGTTGGGTTTATGTATAAATGATGAGAAATGTAATGGGTTTGGATGCAAAAGAAATAGAAATATAAAATTCAATGAGTAATCTATAGATATATTAGGAATTTTCTTTGGATCAAGTGTTGACAAAAGAAAACAATTGGAAAAATTAATACAATAAATAAAAGATATACATCATTTTTGGAAAACACATAGGTTATCGTATAGAAAGAAAGTATAGTTAATAAACTCTGTCATCATTGGTAAGATAGCATACATAGTTAACACATACATGATACCATCACAGTATGCAAAAGGAATAATGTTGATTATATTTGCATTTATCAAAGGAAAGGTACAAGCCAGGTAGCCAGTTCCAGAAAACAATTTTATTCCGCAAATCCACGAACAAACACTAGCAAACCACACTACAACCAAAAAGCATTTTTCCGCAAATCCACAAACAAACACTAGAAAACCACACTACAACCAAAAAGCATTTTTCCGCAAATCCACGAACAAACACTAGCAAACCACACTACAACCAAAAAGCATTTTTCTGCAAATCCACGAACAAACACTAGCAAACCACACTACAACCAAAAAGCATTATGTTAAGTTGTCAATCTCGCCTTCATTCTTGTTGGATGGGTTCTGAGCCGATCCTCGGCTCCGACTCGGCACTTGCTAAGCTCAAGAATCACTTTTACCAGCTCGAGGCAGCCCTATATCCCATGATGCAAGGCGGTAATTACCCTGATCTCATTTGCTGCTTCGCTCATGAGGTCACCTTCTTTTCCAGCTCCTGGTAAGTGAACTTTCTTTGCATTTTCAAAGAGATTCAACCACCATAGTTTTAAAATTTTTACTCCCTGTTAAAGTTAGTTGTTCCCGATTCACTTAGACCCTATTCCCGTTAGTTCCTCGACCCCGTTTTATAATTTTTCTGTCAGTCAGGCCTCAGGCCTTCCCATCCAACTTTTTCCTGTCAGGATTTTTTGTGTAGGTGTGTCCGTGCTTTGCTTTAATTAGAGTAATTAAGGACTGAGTGTGTTAGTGTCCTACTAGGTCATGTCAAAAGACACTAGGGTCTCAGGTTTTAAGAAGTGTGACTCGTGCTGTCAGAAGATGTCTCTGACAGACGGTCACACTTCTTGTATTTATTGCCTGGGACCCCTACACCTGCAGGACTCCTGTGCTATTTGTCATTCTTTCAGCCAGAGAGTCATGCAGGAGCGTAGAAATAAGTTGATCCTCAGAGGTCTCCTTAAGCCTGAGAGCTCCCCGGCTAAGGTCGGTTCCGGGAAGCCCTCTAAGCGACCCAAGACCCAGACTTCAGTGTCCAAGTCTGTGGCCTTGGTTCCGACCCCTCCAGAGTCGATATCGGCTCCGTCTGGAGCTGATCCTTCCTCCTTGGAAGTTTCTGTATCGGCGCCGATCGGCACCGATACCCTGGCTTCAGCACCTGTGTTGGCTCCGGCTGGAGCCGATACCCTAGCTTCGAAGCATGTTTCGGCTCCGGCTGGAGCCGAGACCTCTCTACCTCAGCTCGGAGCCGACAAGCTGTTGGCTCCAACTGGGACCGAAGGTTCGTTGGCTCCGATGGCTCCGTGGAGGAAGAGGTCTAGATCTCCATCACTGGAGTCTATCCACTCGGCTCCGGCCTCCCCCTTACTTTCGGAACGGAGCCATCGGAGCCGATCGTCAAGGTCTTCCAGGCTCTGAGACCATGATTTGGAGAGAGTGGTGAGTAGACTACTAAAATCACAGGCATTGGCCCAGATGCTCCATAGCCCGTCTCAGCAGACGACCGCTATTCCACACCCTCCTGAGATTCCTCCTTCGACTCTCCTTCAGAGCTCGGAGCCGGAGATTATTGGTACTGTGACTGTTGCGGCTTCGGAGCCGATACCACACCTTTCGGCTCCATCGTCTTCGACTCCTATCTCCTCCTCGAGACCGTCCTTGGAGGGATCCGGTCGTCGGGCTTCCCTGGTCGGTTCCGAGGGGGCGAGTGGCATCGGACCCTTGTCCGACCCCGCTCTCCCTCTCGGGGCTTCGGCCTTGGTGAGCTTGGTGCCGACATCTGCTTCGGAGCCTTCCTTTTCGGTGGGGCCGGGGGTCCCCGTTTCTTCGAGCGGGTCTCGGCCCTCCCTGGGAGGGAGCCTTCGAGATGATGAGGAGTGTGCTAGCCCCCGAGCTTAGTCAGCAGTCAGTTCCTTTAGCTCCTCCCTCTACGGTGCCTGTAGATGTCTCTTCCCACTCTCTTGCTCCCGGACCCAGAGATCCATCGCCCCAGGTTTCCCCACTGGGAAGAACTTCCTCTTCCGAGGTTTCTCCTGATCCTTCAGGAGAGCCCCCGCATAAGAGGACCTGCAAGAGGAAGCACTTAGACTCCCCTGAGTCTACGACATCAGATACCGACTTAGATGAGTCGGAGGGGTCCCCAAGATCCCCCTCTGAGGATGTCTCCTTTTCAGACATCCTAGAACTCCTAAAACAGAGGGGAAACTGGCCCTCCATTAATCCCTCTGAGGATGAGTCGGTATACCTGGAGGCTTTTGGATCTCGACCCTCCACCTCCTGGGTGTCTCCGCCTTTCGACCCCCTCATGGAGGTGATAGCTCGAAAGGTGTGGGCATCTCCTGATTCTATGGAACCAGTCCCCAGGAGGCCTTGTAAATTTATCACGGCCCCCACTGAGAAACAGTTTCTTACGAAAGGTGTTCCATTTGATGCCATGGTGGTGGCAGCCGCCACCAAAAAGGAACTTGCAGATCCTTCTGTACCAGTCCATCCTCCTAACAAGGAGTCTAGGATCATGGAAAGGTATGGTAAGCGGATGTTTTCCTCAGCGACCGTTGCTATGCGTTCGCTGAATTATTTATGTCACTTCACCCGACTTCAAAGAGACATCCTCAAAGAATTGGGTGAGGTAGTACAGGATCCGTCAGCTGCTGGAGCTCAAGAGAAGATTGCCTCTCAGCTTGGAATCCTAAATTCCATCACTAACTCCTCCATGCGGCTCATTTCTTATGCAGCCGATGGAGCGAGTAGAGCCGCAGGAACAGGAGTGGCTCTTAGATGTCAGTCCTGGATGCGGCTTTGCAATTTCGCAGACCCCTTTAAGGCGTCCTTCACAAATTCTCCCGTTGATGGCACTACTTTGTTTGGGCCTCAGGTGAAGGACACATTAACCATGTGCGAACAAGATGGCAAGACTCTTTCTGCCGTAGGAGTCCGTTTCTCCACCCCTGCTAGACCTTACCCCAAAGGTCAGAAGGGAGGGAAAATGTGGTTCCGAAAATCTCAGGGAGTCACGCCTGACGCACGTGGTCAATTTACCCCAGAGGCAGAGGGGGTAATAACAACAGACGCCGCCCTAGGGGCAGAGGAGGTCCGCAGAACCAGGGCAGCAGAGAGCCTCTCTCTGACAAGCCCTTCCAGCATCCCTGAGGTGTTGCCCGACTGCCCACCCTTGGAGGCAGTCGGGGGGAGATTGTCGCTGTACCCAGAAGCCTGGCTTTCCCTCTCTCAAGACAGATGGGTACAGTCGATCATATCCAAGGGTTACAAAATCCCCTTCAAGGAAAGCCCCTTCCCTCAAAAAGGTTCCCTTCCAGACGTTCCACCCGGTCTAAGGGAGATTGCAAAGCTAGAGGTATCAAAGCTTCTAAGAAAAAGGGCCATCCAACCAGTTCCAACAGATCAATTAGAGTCCGGAATCTACTCAAGGTTCTTTTTGGTTCCCAAAAAGATGGGAGACTGGAGACCAATATTAGACCTCAGCAGACTGAACAAGTCTGTCAAAAAGACAAGATTTCGGATGGTCACACTTCAATCGATTTTGCCCTTCCTGGGCAAAAACAACTGGATGTGCTCCATAGACCTTCAGGATGTGTACTATCACATAAAAATCCACAGACGCTCCAGAAGGTTTCTTCGCTTTCGGCTGGGGACCAGTCATTTTCAGTTCAGAGCCCTGCCCTTTGGTCTCACTACAGCCCCCAGAGTGTTCACCAAATGCATGGCAGCGGTCACGGCTCACCTGAGACGTCAAGGATTCCAGGTGTTTCTGTATCTCGACGACTGGCTCCTCTCAGCCACCACCAGGCATCAACTTCTCCAAGCCAGACATTATACTCTACGTCTCTGCGGTCAGTTAGGAATTTCGGTCAACTTCCAAAAGTCTTCCTTATCGCCCTGCCAATCTATTACCTTTATAGGCACAAATCAAGACACTACTCAGATGTCAGCAAACCTAACAAGTCAAAGAATCCTAGATATCCAAAACCATGTTCGGATCATCCTATCCAGCAAAAGGGTACAAGCCAGGTTGGTCCTGAAAGTGCTGGGCCTCATGGCAGCTGCCATCACACTTCTCCCTCTGGCCTGTTTTTACATGCGCCTCCTACAATGGATGTTGTTCACCCAATGGTCCTTCCAGCAGCTTCCCATGCATCACAAGATCCTGGTGACACAAACCTGCAAGAGCCATCTATCCTGGTGGACTTCTTCTCCCCTAGTCCATCAGGGCAGGCCATTTGTCCCCCCGGCCCCGGTAGCCACGGTCACTTCGGATGCCTCCCTGATCGGGTGGGGGGGCATTATCAGGGCAGGATGGTTCATGGCACGTGGCAACCATTCGAATACCACCTGCACATAAATGTCCTAGAGATGAGAGCAGTGCTTTTAACATTGCAAGCCCTCAACGACTTTCTTCCCTTAGGAACTATTGCAGTTCACACGGACAACATGTCCGTGGTGTGGTACATCAACAAGCAGGGCAGAACCAAGTCCTATCCCTTGTGTCGAGAAGCTCTCAGACTTTGGCAATGGGCGATCTCCTCTCATCGGTTTCTGGTAGCAACGCACATCCCCAGGAAAACCAACATAATAGCGGACAGATTGAGCAGAGCTATACTCATGCCTCACGAGTGGTCTCTCAAGCAATCCATAGTGGAGGAGATTTTTCAGAAGTGGGACTGCCCATGCTGCGATCTTTTTGCTACACCCCAAAACAGCAAATGCCCACACTTCTTCTCTCTCTTTCCACTTCCGGGCCATCCCCCCAGAGACGCTCTTACCCAAGATTGGCCCCGGGGACTTCTTTATGCTTTTCCCCCCTTTCCGTTGATACCTCAAGTACTCCAGAAAGCTACCGTCTTGAGAGCCAAAATTATTCTCATTGCCCCTTACTGGCCTCAACAAATTTGGTTCCCGTTCCTTTATCGCCATCTCATGGTGCAGCCTTGGCATCTGGATCCAATTCCAGATCTTCTGACCCACCAGTCGGGTCAACTGCACCGATCAATTCGTTCCCTCAACCTCACTGCTTGGTTGCTCCACTTCCTTCCTTAGCCAGGCTTCCTATGATCTCTAACCCCGTTAGAGATATAATAGTAGCTTCTCTAAAGTCCTCTACCAGGAGGATTTACTCTAGTAAGTGGAAACATTTCTCTTTTTGGGCAAAGTCTAAGAACATAGATCCTTTTACTGCCCCTATTCAATCGGTCTTGGACTTTCTTGCTGAAATATTTTGCTCCGGTTCTTCTGCTTCCACAGTTAAGGTCCAGTTGGCAGCAATCTCTAATTTCCATGTCGGATTTGCAGACCACAATATCATGTCTCACAAACTTTGTAAAGCTTTTCTTAAAGGGGTGTTCCTTCTTAAGCCCCCTGTTAGAGATCCTCCACCACAGTGGGACCTAAATCTAGTGCTGGCATCCTTGATACTTCCCCCTTTCGAACTGTCTGCTACATGCTCATTAAAATTTCTTTCTTGGAAGACTCTCTTTCTAGTTGCTATTACTTCGGCTAGGAGAGTGTCGGAACTACATGCCCTCTGTGTTCGTCCCCCTTAATTGGTCTTCCACAAGGATAGAGTATCCTTAAGAACCAATCCATCCTTTTTGCCCAAGGTTGCTTCTAAAACAAATTTAAATTAAGCTGAATAAGTTCCCTAACAATACGAATAATGATAAAAGTTTTTTTAAAGAAATAAGTGATATTTTCAATGAGTGTGGCCTGTCTGTTTTAAAGGTTATGGTTAAACGCAATGTGAAGGTTATGGAGGAAACTAAGTGCGAAATAGACAAGTTGAACAGTGAAATTAAATGTGATTTGTTTTTTTCTGTTGATGAGTACAAGCATGTATACTTTAGGGTATTACATGACACAGATGCATACACCAATACTAATATAAATAGGAAGCTGAAAAAGTTTGAAAGAGATATCAATGAATACAACACAGGAACAGCATATTCAGTGGGTGAAAGTGGTAAAGGACAGAAATACAACACTGGCTATCGCAATACACAGGCACCTACGGTCAATAGAAGATTCTACCGTCCTAATACATTGCAGAATGATAGGAATTGGCAGGATGGACAAGGTAGGAATTACAACCAAAGTAACAGATACTATTGGAATAGGGAGGGTTACCACAATGCACATTTTGAGGATGAATTCCCTAGGTTGAGTAGGAATGAAGACACAGACACACCTCAGGGCCAAGGTGCTGTTGACGAAGTAAGGAGATCAGAAAGGATTAGAAATAGGCAACATCAACCGTATGCTTCTGTGGCCGCAGGGAACATTAACACTAACAACATGGTTAGGCAAGATGGGGAAGTGGATTTTTAAACATCTTAGACCATGACAGTGTTCACAGTAATACAGAATCTAGTGAGAATGCAAAACAGGTTATATATACATATAACAACTTTAACATTTTTAATTATACAGATTTGATGGTTGATAGAAATTATTTTGATTTATTTACAAAAGGTTTTTCTTTTGTTCCAGCAAGGAAACCTAGTATAGACAAACTCATTTTGTATGTTAAAATGTTTACAAGGAAAATTAACCTTATGTATATACATACTGAGGACACTACAATGAATGAGGTTGCCTTTAAAAGGCACAGTGTTTGGAATCCACCCCTACATTTTGAGATAGCCAACTTCGAAAGATGTGTCACTAACAAAATAAGGACAGAATACAAGATTAATGAAGGGAAGATATACAATTTGAATAAAAAGGAAGAAAAAATACTATATGATTTAAGTAGCAATAGAGGTATTCGAGTGATGAAGCCGGACAAGGGAGGGGGTGTGGTGTTTATGGAGACATGGGAATACATTAGGAAAATGAAAGAGATTCTAGATAAGGATCAAAACTACAGTATGGTGACCAAAAACGAAATTAACATTTTTTATCGGAAAATAGACCTAATTTTGGAAGACAATCTTTTTACTGGTTTGATAGACCTGGCGTTATATAAATACTTGAAAGTGGCCAAACCTGTCATTCCAGGTATCTTTGGAATTCCGAAGGTACACAAATCCTTACGGAACCCCCCCTTGAGACCCATTGTGGCATCACAGGGTTCAAAGACGCAGCCTATGGCTATATATGTCTATATATGTGGATGTTATGACTAAGGAAATTTATTCTAGATGGAAGCATATTTTAAAGGATTCTTGGGATTTTTTAAGCAAAATCAGTGAAATGGTTTTTAAAGACGATATGTTTTTTATAACAATTGATGTAAAAGAATTGTTTACACTTATACCCCAAAAAACAGGATTAGAGTGGTTTGAAAGAGTTTTGGGTGAGATGGATTGGCTCACACCTCTTGATTTTAGGAATGTCTTAGAAAGTATGGAATTGGTGCTCAAATATAACTTTATATATTTTGAAGGGGATTATTACCACCAAAATGAAGGAGTGGCTATGGGTTCAGCATGCGCACCCGTGTATGCAAATATTATAATGTTATATTGGGAGAGAGAATATGTTTTTAAAACAGAATATAACCAATACATTGTGCAATATTTTAGGTTTTTAGACAACATATTTATTTTTTGGGAAGGATCCAGGGGGAAAATTGATGAATTTATAGGTTATATTAATGGCACAACCTCATTTTTAAACTTTACATATGAGATAGAGACGGATGAGACACACTTCTTGGATGTCAAACTTACCAAGGACAGGATCAATAAGTGTTACAAGTCAAATATATATAGAAAAGAACACTTTTCGAACTCATACCTGCATTATCAAAGTGATCATCCAAAACAACTTAAAAAGAACATCGTCAAAGGTCAGATGATAAGGATGGCTAGGATGATATCTGATGAGGCAGAATTTTTGAGTGAAATTATTTATTTGGAAAACCTCTTTAAGGAAAGGGGGTACCCTATTAACCTTATAAACTCTGTCAAAGAATATGTGATAACAGGAAGGGGGACAAGATACAAGCCACTTCTTAGTAGGGAACACCAGGAAGTAGAAATTCTTAATTGTGGTGGACAGAATTTGGGTGGTGAAAAGGGAAGAAAGATAGAAGTGAAACCAACACCTTATCTGACTACCACATATTACTATGGTACCAAGTGGTTAAATAGGGGGATATACGAAATTTGGGATATGTTTAAAAATATAGCAACCAAAACAGATATTTTTAAGAACAAACTGAGGTTCAGTTATAGGAGAAACTTCAATATAAAGAATATTCTAGAAAGAAAAGAAAACCCGGTGGAAGGTACTAGTAGGAAACATGGAACACACAAATGTGGCAGGTGTGCACAATGTTCTTATATTTACAACAAGAAAGAAGTGATGATTGCAAGTATATCCCAAAAGCTAGTAGCTAGCAGCTACAGCAGTTGTTATACCAAGGGCCTAGTATACTTAGTAATTTGTACGGCTTGTGAGAGCTTTTACGTGGGAAAAACCGAGAGGTTGTTGCAAAATAGGATTTACGAGCACATTCGGGACATAAATAGACATAACGAAAACAATGCATTATATAGACACGCTATTAAGTGCGAAAAGGATGATTTTAAGTTTTGGGTACTAGAGGTGGTACAATACCCTGAAAGAGGAGGTGACTGGGAAACTAAAATTGAGTATAGAGAAATGATATGGCAACTACGGCTAGATGCAAGTTGTGGTAAAGGATTAAATGACCACGTTTCCATCTCCCCAGCACTCAAGATTTTAGCCACAGATCCCAAAATAGTAAAGGGTGGACAACAGTAGAAAGAAAACAGGGGATTCTAAGGTTTATTCAGTATTTAACTGCAACACTAACCAATGCATTTTTCAAAATTAATTTAGGGTAGGATTTTCTGATGATTGTAGACAACAAATGTAGTTTTAGAACTGTGAACAATTGGAATGTAGACTTTTAGATTTATATATTGTCATAACTTATGCATTTTTAAACTTTTTTGGGTATTTTCACATCTATACATATATTTTCAACATTACACATTTTTTTCTATTTATATTTATATATTTATGTATCTATATGTATGTATGTATTTATATTTATATTTTCATATTTATATTTATATTTACATATTTATATATGTATTTTATATATATATACATTTGACAACTGCATTGAATTTATACCAATGCCAATATTCATTGGTATTGGACATCTATTTGTGCATCGCACATTTATTTGTTGTTGTCTATGGTTTACATTATAATTCACAGTATACATTTATACATAGATTGATACTTATTTATTCATACTCATCAACCAATATATTTATATTTATATTTACATTGGTACCTTGTTCATAAAAACTGCATATCAAATTCATACAACATGTTCCTGGTTTTAATATTTCAATATAACTTAATTGGAATGCAGTTTTTTAATGATTTAATAACTGATTTTATGCTTATACATCTGTAGATTAATTCAAAACATTAAAATATTTAAAATATCATTGGGAAGTGACCAAAGTATAGGTGCAAGTATATGTATTTTGGTTCATTACATTTCATAGGTATCGAAATAAACTGTATGAATGAACTACACAAATATACTATACAACTTTTTATACTTTACAATTAGAAAACAAAACATTCATATGTTTTAAGCATACTACAATAGCCTACTTGTGGCATCAGATTTTATTTAACAAAACTAGATATGGCTTCTTAAATGGATAAATACGAAAGATTAATTTTTTTTGTATAAACATAAGTGTCATTCACGAAGAGACTAGATAAACGTAAAAAGAGTTTAAGATTCATGTTAAAATGGAATGTTTTTTTAAATGGAACATATATTGTTCACGCTGCTTTGTTTGTTAGTGCACATATTTAATTGATTAATGACTTCAATTGGTGCAGTATACTGTGTATATAAGGGAAGCTGGTTCTGTTCAATTTATTCTGAGGAAGTCTCCGGATGCGGAGATGAAAGAGCTTAATGTTTGATCCAAGGATTTATTTGCACTTTGTACCATTTGGAATTTAGTTGTGTTTTGGCTTGTTTTTACCTTTTGGATATTAAACTTTTGTCAACCTACTTCAGCGGGCTGCTGGCTATCTACTTTGGACAACCTTTATTCTACTGGATCCTGTTTCTGTACGCTGTTTGGAAATTTAAATCAATCCATTGACCTTCCTGTATTTTTTCCCAATCATTCTAACAGGGCAGAACAAAAACTGCATTGCCTAGATGTTCATCGCCAACTCAGATATTATTTGGACAGAACAAAGCAATTTAGGAAATCTGATCAGCTTTTTCTTTCCTATGCTGAAAATAGGAAAGGTCTTCCTGTTTCTAAAGTAACCTTATCCAGATGGCTATCGTCCACCATTTCTGACATTTATCAGCTGAGGGGCAAACAGCTGATCTCAAAACCTAAAGCGCATTCTACTAGAGGTCTAGCCACATCTACAGCTTTTCAGGCTAGACTACCCTTGGACACTATTTGTGCAGCAGCCACTTGGGCCACTCCTCATACCTTCGTTTCTCATTACAAATTGGATTTGGCCTCCAGGAACAGGGCAAGTTTTGGTTCCACAGTTCTCAAGAGTCTGTTCCATTGAGCCTTCCAGGATAAGGGTGCTAGGGACGCGGTCCCATCCAGCAAGAATGAAGGCGAGATTAACAACTTAACATTGAGAAGTTATGTACCTACCATAACGTTCCATGTTAGTTGTCTTCACTCGCCTTCTTTCTTGCGTCCCTCCCTCCTGTCCCCCTAGCCTGAACAGACCTTGATTTTCCCCTTCTCGGGGAGATTGTTCTCCCTCGGACACCAGTTAGCTCGGGATCTCTGTTACCTGGTTCCCCTTACAGTCTTCTAGGCTAATTATTCTGCTTTCCTTGTGGAAAGATTGCAGGCAGTTTTCCTCTAGATACCAAACGAGATCTGGGTAATTACCGCCTTGCATCATGGGATATAGGGCTGCCTCGAGCTGGTAAAAGTGATTCTCGAGCTTAGCAAGTGCCGAGTCGGAGCCGAGGATCGGCTCCGAACCCATCCAGCAAGAAAGAAGGCGAGAGAAGACAACTAACATGGAACGTTGTGGTAGGTACATAACTTCTCATTTTCGCAAATCCACGAACAAACACTAGCAAACCACACTACAACCAAAAAGCATTTTTTCCACAAATCCACAAACAAACACTAGCAAACCACACTACAACCAAAAATGCTTTTTGGTTGTAGTGTGGTTTGCTAGTGTTTGTTCGTGGATTTGCGGAATAAAATTGTTTTCTAGAACTGGCTATCTGGCTTGTACCTTTCCTTGGATTATTGGTGTACTTTTGGGTACTTGTGACCAATTTGCTTGTTTTGTGGTATATTTGCATTTATATCGGGTCAAGACTGAAACCAGTCAAAAGAGGCATATTATATATGAAAGTAGAACAAGGAGGATTTAATCTAATAAACCTAATTGTGCATGCCACATCGTTGAATTTATATAGAGTTTTAGTAGGTTATACGAACAATACAAAAATCTGATAGAATCTATGTCATATTATAAATGTCAAATTTTTTTTTTTTTTTTGGAAAAGATGGAAAATAAGAAAAATACTAAAGGGAAGTATGAATGAAGAAATAAAGGAATATCAGAACAAAATTTTAGTATGGAAATTAAATATGAATGAAAAGAATGGTACTTAAATATTATGAATCAATATTATTTTATTGATCCTTGGAATCATTTAGAAATAAGAAAAAAAGAAAGCAATATTAACAAGATATAAGTGGTATAAAAGCATACATGAATGCAAAGATTTCTTATGGAAATTGTTTATAAATAAGTTACGTTTTAAGGCAACTATGCCATACAAGAGGAAACAGGATAGATTATGTAATTATTGTGGTGAATATGAAACTATAGAGTATGTGTTTTTGAAATGTGAAAGAGCTATAAAATTGTGGGAAGAAATATGGAATTATAAAATGTTGGAAGGTTTTACAAAAAGGGAACAAATTACTATGGATATGATTGAATATGTTTTTTATGATGCAAAAATAAGAAAACATTAAGAAAATTGAACAAATTATATTTTATGTTACATGCACACTGTAGACTGAAAGACTGAAATTAAGTTCTCTGGTAAATGGCTTCTGGCAGAGATTCTAAAGAAAATACACTTTTGGTTATGGAAAAAAGGGTGGGGGGGAATGTTCATTGATATGAATGTAAATAGTGTTGTATAAAGTGTATATATGATTATAAATATGTACATAATGTGGTTGTGTATATAAGTCTTGTTTAACAATAAAAAACCCTACTCGTTGAGAGTGGGACACATTTTGCAGGAACAGTTCTTGTTTCCATTCCAGACACAAAGGCAGCCTGGTGAAACAGGGAGGCAGATGGAGAGATAAGGAGATGATGAAGTGGTGATAGAATAGGAGGAAAAAGCAAATATCGGGACTGGAGAATGTGTGCAGGTTTCTGAGCAGATGTTTCAAAAAATCTCTTTGAGGGAGATGAGTTGACAAAAGATGGATGTATAGGTTCACAGGTGTGTACTAGGCCAATGGCCCTGGAGCCTTTACAAGCCTAGCCCATGGGATTACCCTTGCATCGTGCCACCCGCCCTTAGTTCCCAGTGCCTCTGTCGAGTAAAATCACTGGAGTGATCCCTGGGGTGAAGTTTCTATTTCCCATCCACTCATCAAGATTTCTCTTGAAGAGGGCAAGTGAGGTGCTGTGCTTGACATGTATGGGAAGTCTATTCCATAGCATGGGCAGTCTCTGGGTTATGAACCTGTCCCTCCAGCATGTTTTGTTGATTGCGGTAATGAGGCTGAGGTCTCTACAGCATGTGGTAAGGAGGGATTGGGATTTCTTTAGATGTAGCATTTCTAACAGAGCTGGGTCAGACATGGCTTTGTAAGTCAAGCAGAGATTCGCCTCTAAGTAGGCGATATGAGACAGAGAATAGTTGGAGTTTTTTAAGTCTGTCCATATAAGGCAAATGTTTAAGGCCTAGGATCCTCTTTGTGAGGTACTTTTGTGGCCTCTCCAGTTGTTGCAGGTGTTTAGTGAGGTACATGTCAAATGGGGCATTGTACTCAATGATTGGCCTAATGAGGGAAGAATAGAGGAAGACAATGACCTCTTTCTTCCTGGGTGCAAATCCATTAGTAATGAGATGTGCCACATGGAAGGACTTAATAAAAAGGAAGATGCAGAGACAATCCTGAAGAAAAGTGGTGAGATGGAAAAGAAAACATATGCTGCAGACAAAGTGAAAGAAGACAAAAGGAATGTAGCAGAAAAGAAGGCAGAAGAAAATGAAAAAATGGAAATACATAGTAAGGATTCAAAGTAAAGAAGATAAAGAAATGGACAGTTATGAAGTGTGGGACAATTTAATAGCTCCTTTAGGTGTAAAAGCACATGAGGTAAGAGCATTTATTCTTATTAACAAAGATACATTTTGTGACATATTGTAGACTGTTTTTTTTTTCTTCAAGTGAAAGTGTTCTCGGAGAATATGAAAAAAAGAATGACTGTAACACATGGAATCTTTATGTGATGAAAGCATTTAACAGATGAAATGAAAATTAATATACAGTTTTGAGTAGAGGTGGAAAGAGAGACTTTGAAAGGATGTTTGAAAACTTTATGTAAAGAAGTACTGGAAATTATAAAAGTTTTATGATAAAAGGGGTTTATGAACTGTTGGATGTGATTGCAGTATTGTGTTAAAAATAGAAAGAGAAAAAATTATACATGTACCAAGCATGATAAATGTGGAGGGGAATAGGGGTGTCATAAAATTCTGAGAACAACCCAAAACATGTTTTTTGTATGTGGAAAAGAAGGGTATTTGATGTGTCATTCATCCCTCTAAATACAGATGACAAGCAGTTGGGATATTTTGTTTTGATGCTTTGTTTCATGTAAACACATCAGGATGGATAGCAGTATCATAAAATGTAAACGAACTGATCAACAGACAGACCTTACATACATACATGCTTATATCTCAACAGCATACTACAAAATGGCAGTCAGGCTTGCACGTGCTCAGTATTTATACACTTGTGCAAGTCCTTGGATAGCTTCTTAAAGAGATTTACACAGACATTGATCTACATCCACCCTCTTAAAAAGTTTGCCCTTAAATGAAAATTACATTGCAGTTAGATATGCATTAATATAGACTTTAGAAACAAACACAATTGTTCATGTCCAAGTTACCATGTATCTATAACAGATGCTCCCGGATCTGGTAACATAACAATCAGGACTGGGTTTAGCACAAGGACAGTCTTTGGTGAACAACTCGTATCAGGAACTTCAGGATTCATTGCAGGAATGGGAATATTCTCTGGAGCTTCCTCTGGAACTGGAACACTGTTCGCCTCACTCTGAGATAGAGTCTTTCTCACAGGCCTTGTGCTGTGGTAAAGGCTCGGACAAATACTCTTCATGACTCCAGTATGATCATAAACTGTGGATGTTTGCATCCTTACTACATCTCCCTCTTGTAATGGATTAATTATTTTGCTGGTCTTATTGTAATAGGACTTCTGGGTTAAATGCTTCGTCAACAGATTGGTTTTCACTGACCTGTTGTTTTTGACACATGGAACCAATAATTGACTATTGATTGGTAACGTGGTTCTGGTTTGTCTTGACAGAAGTCTCTGAGGAGGTGAACCAATATGTTTATCATGAGGAATGTTTCTAAAATTCTAAATATTCTGGAAAACATCACTATTGTCTTGTTTTGACTTCTCTAGTAACTGTTTTGCACTTTGAACTGCATGTTCTGCCAAACCATTTAACTGCGGGTACTCTGGGCTACTCATGACATGATTAAAGTTCCACTCTTCAGCAAGTCTCTTGAACTGTTGGCTTGTAAACTGTGTGCCAATGTTAGAAATAACTTTGTGTGGACTACTATGCACTGCAAAATGACCCTTCATCTTAGTAATGATAATACTGGATGCTAGATTGGGAAGAAGGTCAATCTCGAGCCAATTAGAATTAGAGTCTGCTTACACCAAATAATGTTGACCAGTCCATTCAAAAATGTCAGTAGCTACTCTCAACCAAGGTAGTTCAAGAATCTGGTTGTTACATACTGAACAAGATGAAAATAATCTCTCAATATCTTGTGACATAATAGGACAAAATGCTAATCCTCTCATTCTTCTTTTGTTAGAGTCTGCTCCTGGGTGACTTTGATGTAAGATAGTAATGTACTCTTGTCGCAAAGACTTTGGAATAATAACTTTAGTGCTTTTCATGACAATATCATCATCTGACAAAATCTCATCTCGGTATGGAAAGTAAGGTTGCACTTCTTCAGGTAAACTGGATTGTTTTGACGGCTAGCCATCTTTGATAAAGTGGTTGAGCTTTTGTAAAACTGGATCTATGACTGTATGATCTCTAAGCTCATCAAGACATATGGAAGAAAAATGTCTCACTTCCATGACTTCAAAATCCAGATTCTCATTTTCATGCTCTTCAGTGGTACTCTGGGTGATCTGGACAATGTATCAGCAAAATAAAGAAGTTTGCCTTTCTTGTAGACAAGATCGAAATGATATTTTTGCAATCTCAGCATCATGCATTGCAATCTGGCTGGAGCTGAATGCATAGGATTTCTCAAAATAGTGACTAGAGGTTGGTGGTCTATTTCGATCTGGATAGGTTTACCATAAACATAATCATGGAATTTGGAACGTGCAAACACAATGGCCAAATGTTCTTTCTCTATCTGAGCATACTGCATTTCAGTTTGGGTGAGAGTTCTGGGTGCATAGGCAACAGGTTGACCCTCTTGTAGAATGACTACACCAAGACCAAATTTCAAAGCATCACATGAAAAAGTAAATGCTTGTGGACGTCATAGTATCTGAGAGTAGGTGGACTGGCAGTTTTCTGTTTCAGGACATCAAACACTCTCTGGTGTTGTTTTAACCATGACCAAGATACATCTTTATGTCTTAGCTCTCTGAGTGGTGCTGATATTTGACTCACGTGTGGAACGAACTTGCCTAGGTAGTTAACCATGCCAAGAAAACATTGCAGGACTTGAACATGTCTGGGGCTGGCATCTCAAGAATGGCTGTTTGCTTGGAAGGATCTGGTCATAAGCCTGAACTGGTAAATAAATGACCAACATAAGTGACTTCTTGTAACCTGAATTTGCATTTCTGTGGATTGAGCTTAAGCTTCACTTGATGTGCTCTTTCCAGAACTTTTCTGTGGTTTCTGTCATGCTGTGCTTCACCATTACCTTCTACCAGCATGTCGTCTACTATTATAGCACAAGGATGCCCCGAACAAATTTGCTATATTGCATGCTGAAAGACTTCACTTTCAGAATTTATCCCAAATGGCATTTTCAAAAATCTGTACCTTTCAAATGGAGTACTGAAAGTAGTTAGCAATGAGGATTTCTTGTCAAGCAAAATTTGCCAAAATGAGCTGCTTGCATCTGAGTCAGAAAAAACAACGGTATTTGGCATAAGAGCAGCAACTTCTTCAACTGTATGCATTGGATGATGAGGTCTTTTCTGTGCCTTGTTCAAATCTCGTGGATCAATACATATTCTGAAATCGTCTGAGCTTTTATTATGAGCTACCACCATGGAAGATACCCATTCTGTAGGTTCATCTACTGGACAAATCACACCTTGCTGCACCATTTTGTCTAGTTCGGCTTAAACTCTGGTCTGCATAGCTATTGGAACTTTCCAGACTGGCCTGATAACTGGACTGACCTCTGGGTCTAACTTCATGGAGTACACAAGTGGAAGTTTTCCTAGTTTGTCTTTGAAAAGATCTGCATAGGTGGAAAAAAATAGACTGGGCAAAATTAGAGTAGTGGTCTTTTAAGCTAACTTGATGGACTTCCTTGTTAAATGAAATCAGTCCCATTTTCAAACTGTCTCTGGGCCGTAATAATGACCATATGTACCTCTTGACCACATAAAATAACTAGTCATACCTTCTCCCAGCAAAGTAACATGAAAGCATTACTGAGCCTTCGGTTTAAATCTCTTCGCCACCATAAGCAACAAGCTTCTCACACTTTGCCAAATCAAGCCTTTCACCAGCACATACTCCAGCAAATGTTTCTGCAGACATAACATTGCACTTTGAGCCTGCATCAGCTTTGAGCTCTGTGGGTTTCCATTTATCCAACCAGTACAAAATACTTCATTCTTGGCCCATAAATCTACTGCATTAACTGTTTCACTAAGCACTGACACACCAGCAATATAAAAAGTATGTGCAAAGGGTCATAACTTTCTAATTGATCAACTAATTTCTTGAAATGTTCCCTTTTAATAAAATAATGTATGCCTTTTGATTTACAAAACCTTTGGAAATGATTCCATTTATTACATTTGAGACATTGCTGACCAAAACCTAAACATTTTTGCCTTTTATATTCATGATTTCCAACACAATTATGACAGTTAGCAATGAAACTGGGTTGGGGCCTTTGCATTGAGTTTGCTGACTCATTCTTATGCTTCACTGAGGCTGTGTGAGCTCTAGAATTTGCTAGAAAACTCTAGGGTTTACCAGTGAGTGCTGCAGGTTTTATACTTGCTGCCATGTGCTTGGGACTGTTTATTTTAACCACGTGCTGCATGCTATCACTTTGAGCTGTAGAAGTTAACGGAAACATAGCTTTCTCATTTGTAAGCATATTTGTGTGTTTTCATTGAACTCGTATACCTGACAAATCTCAATAGGCTTATTCAAAGTTAAATAGGTTCATAGGTTGGTACTTGGCTATCGGCCGTATACAAGCCTAGGCATAACAATTCCCTGGCTATTTCTTCCCGCAATATTTACTTCCCTGAACCCCTGTCTAGCAGGGTGACTGACATGATTCCCGGGTGAATTTCCTATCTCCCATCCAATTGTCAAGGTTCCTTTTGAAGAGGGCCAAAGAGGTGGTCTACCTGACATGTATGGGCAAGTCTATTCCAGAGTCTGGGGAGTCTCTGGGTCAGGAACCTATCCCACCAGCAAGTTTTGTTCATTGTTATGACAAGGTTTAGATCCCTGGAGCGTGTGGCTCTGAGGGATTGGGATTTCTTTAACTGTATCATGTCTAACAGCTCTGGGTTTGACATGGCCTTGTATGTTAAGCAGAGATCGCCTCTGAGTAGATGATATGCCACAGAGCATAGCTGGAGTTATTTTAGACCATCAGCATAGGGCATCTGCTTTAGGCCTGTGATTCTTTTAGTGAGGTATTTCTGCGGCCTTTCCAGTTGTTGCAGACGTCTTGAGAGGCACATACCAAACGGGGTGTTGTATTCTATAATGGGTCTAATGAGGGATGAGTACAGTGGGACAATGACTTCCTTTTTTCTGGATGAAAACCCTTAGTGATGAGGTGTGCCACATAGAAGGATTTCCTGACTGTTGTGGTGATTTGGTTATCGAAGGTGAGACCACTGTCCACGTGTGTCCCTAAGTCTCTTATCACACTTTCGGTGTTTAGTGTACTGCCACCTATGTGGTAATTCACTGGTACATGTTTTTTCCCAAAGGAGATAACTATACATTTCTTGGCATTGAGCTTGAGCCCTTGGCTCTGGCACCAAGCATCTGTTTCTGTAAGGCCCTTTTGTAGAATATCCACATCTTTTGGGGATTCAATAATGGCTCCCAGTTTGCAGTCATCTGTGAACTTTGTTAGCCAGAGTCCCTTAGTTTTGGCCTGTACTTCAGAGAAGAAGATGACAAACAAGAGTGGTCCCAGGACTGAGCCCTGAGGTACTTCACTTGTCACTTATCTGGAGCTGGATTTGGAGTCGGCTACTTTTACAGTGTGGGTTCTGTCAGTAAGCTAGTTGGCAACCCATCGAGTGATGTAGGGATTAATGCCCAGCTTAGTATGTTTATCTTTGATTCCAGAGTGGGGGGATGGTGTTGAAGGCTTTAGCAGGGTCCAGATAGGCTGTGTGGACCACCTTACCCTCGTCCAAAGCTCTGGAGACTGACTAGAAGAAGTCAGTCAAGTTCAGGAGACATGATCGGTCCTTCATAAACCCAAACTGGGTGGGGTCCAGTGTTTGAAGGTTGCCAATGTCTTTGTTTATAAGTTCCATGATAATACGTTCCATGGCCTTGCAGATCAGGCTTATCAGACTGATGGGGCGGTAGTTCCCAGGATCCAAGGTGGATTCCCCCCCTTGTAGAGTGGGATAACTGTAGGCGTGTGCCACTCAGTGGGCATGAAGCCTGAGGTGAGGCTATGATTAAACATAATACTTAGGTGAGGTGCCAGTTCATTTTGTAGTTTATGTAGTACACAGCCCGGGATGTCATCTGGTCCCATGGATGCTGTATTCTTAGCTTTGGAGAGTGCATTTTTTACCTGTGTGGCCATTATTTGACAATCTTTCGGTATTGAGATGGGCCCTTTAGGGGGTGAGAGGGAGGTGAAGTTGGCATTGAATCGATCTGCCAGGATATTGGCAATACCCTTGGGATCATTATATTTAATGACATTCTGTTGTAGCTCAGAGCAGATCTGAGCATTGCCATTTAGATTCTTGACAATAGCTATAGAATGCCTTGTGGTTGTCTTTGGAATCTTTGGCAGTTTTATTTTCGTAACTGGCTTTGGAGGATTTTATGAGGGATTTCAGCTTCTTACTGAGGCTGGTAAAAAAGTTTTTTGCATCCTGGGATTTTCCTCTTTTCTGCAACAGTTTCTTCCTTTTGTTGTAAAGTTTGTTTAAAGCAGGGGGCCACCAGATTGGCTTCCTTTTTTTGGAGGAGAGCATCTTGGTTCTATTTAGGATGGCATGATTCATGCACGAGTGGATGTGCACGTACAGTGCCTTAGTGTAGGATTCAGCAGTTGAACTTTCAGTTCCCATCTGCATGGGTGTCATGAAGTTTGTTACTTCTGACTTGATAGCATGAAGTTGCTTTGGAGAAGTTTTTTACAGAGGGTTTCCTTATTGGGGGTGGGGGAGGGATGTGGATGTCAAGGGTGATTAGCTTATGGTCAGA
Source organism: Protopterus annectens (assembly GCF_019279795.1). NCBI lineage: Eukaryota > Metazoa > Chordata > Ceratodontiformes > Protopteridae > Protopterus > Protopterus annectens. Next base: position 42,859,280 of record NC_056733.1, read on the forward strand.
CCTGACCAACGAGGGGGTGTCCATAGGTTTGGAGCATCGATTTCCCATGTTGGTAATGACCAGGTCTGGGATGTTGGACCCCTGGTGGGACTATGGATTAGTTGATCCAGGGCACTAGAATTTATGAATTCCAAGAAATGTTGGGTAAAGGTGTTGGTACACGAGTAGTTTTCCCAGTTAATGGCAGGGTAGTTGAAATCACCCGGTATTAGGGTGTTTGGTTGTGTCTTAATATTTTCCAGTATGTTTAGAAAGATGTAGTGAGAATCTTGGGGCATGATGGGGGATCTGTAGCAAGCTACAATTTGGATTGCAGTCTTACCTAGTGTTAGTTGCACCTGGAGAATTTCAGACACATTGTGTTTGGCAACTAGCTTGGTGGTGTGAATATCCTTGGTGAATGTTGACACTCCTCCACCTTTAGTGTTTCAGTCCTGGTTTGATGGCCGAAAAGTGTCGTAAAAGTTGTAGCCTGGTATTGCAGGGGTGCTCTCTGGAGCCTTGAACCAGGTCTCAGTTACTGCACAGATATCGATGTTCTCCATTTTTACAGCATCATCTTTAATACCACACACAAGTCTGTCTTTTATCAGCTCATCCCATAAATCACCAAATCTGCACGTTTTAGCCTTGTTCTCAAGTCAGTTATATATGCTGCAAAATTTTCACCAGACTTTTGATACCTTGTGTAAAGTAAGTGCCTTTCCATTGTAATATTCATCTGAGGGTTACACATTTCTCTAAATTTACGTTTTAAGCACTCAGGATCCTCCCTTGACTCAGCCGATACAGCAGTAAGATGGTTTTCCCCCTCTCCTGGAAAGATAGCAGGTGCATACACAAATGAACATTCCCTTTCAGTGGCTTCTGACCCAGCTAAATGAAGCAGAATAAATGCCTTTGTATGGTCATTTTTATCAGAAAATGCAGCCTGTATGAAAATATCATACTCTTCCTCAAACACTGTCCATTTCTCAGGAATATTATTGTCAAACACATGTGGTCCTGGTTTTCAAAATCTGATGCCATGCCAACAAAGTATGCACAAAACACACTTAAATATGGCCCTTATATTTATGTGCGAACAAGTTGTGCTTTGAGAGCTCGTAATAACATTCAAATGCACAATAAACTCTTCAAAATACTGTACTTTGCAAAATATGCTCTGAAATGGCTGTATTTTGCAAAATAACTGTACTGTAATACTGCACAAAAATGCAAACACTTCATACACCTCTGATAACTCAGATAGCCTTAATTAATCTGAAAAATACGTGCTTAGCAAAAATGCAGTCATTTCCTTTTATTTTATTTGTTTTATGCAATTCGGACTTTATTTCAAACATTTTCTGTGGTAATTTCAATATTTCTACCAATATCAGACATTTCGATTTATTTAAATATCGTTTAGTGGATTCTGTATGCTTTGTTTCATATTTTGCAAATAAGAAATAGTTTGAGCAAGTTTTAACATCTGAAATTTGTTTCTGACCTGTTTTGCAAATTGTATGTGCAGTAGGAATGATCCATTCCTGTATATACCTCCAACACTAACTAGATGCCTCTCAGATTCAGATTAGAGAATCTGGAACTCTTTCTGACAACAAGTCGTTTTTTGCCATGTCTCTTCTGACACCATGTCGCTTGTCCCTTTAAATACAGATGACAAGCAGGCATAGTAATTCATTTAGATGATTTATTACATAGAAATACATCAGGATGGATAGCAGCATCATAAAATATAAACAAACTGATCAATAGACAGACCTTACAAACCATACATGCTTACATCTCAACAGCTTACTACAAAATGTCAATTAGGCTCGCACATGCTCAGTATTTAAACACCCGTGCAAGCCCTTGGATAGCTTCTTAAAGAGATACACACACACCCTAATCTATAATAAGTAACTGTGATAAAAGAAAATGTTATATTTATGGGGAAGTGGAACATGATACAAAAAATGTGAATTGAAACATTAGAAATGTAACAAAGTTGGACAGTTATGGATGTATTGCAAAAATGAAATAAGAATAATGAAAAAGAAAGAAGATGAAAAACGAGAATACATTTTCGTAGTAGAAATAGAAAAAATATATGAGAAAAAAATAATAAAGAGGACATAGAAGATGGTCCTGAAATAAGTGACGAAGAAAACATAAGTTGGTGGTAGAAGAAAAAAAAAATTCTATTGGTAAAAGGCAGAAAAAATTAAGAGTGCGAAGTACAAAAGAAAAAAGAAAGGAATGAATAAAAATAATATATACAGCTAATGACTGGGGGTTGATATAATGGTTAAGGTGTTTGACTCACAGACAACAAGGTACAGTGTTTGGTCCTCACCTTTGGGAGGGAAATTGTCTAGACTTAGAAAAGCCTATTAAGAAAGCTAGTCCAGTAATTAGCTATGAACTTATGAAATCATGAATCTAAGGAAAAGGGAAAATGAAAAGTTTAGAGTACTTTCTGTAAGTCTGAATAGTATTAAGATTTTAGTAAGAAGAATATGGATTTTGGAGTGGTGTAATACATGTGCTGTAGATGTAATTATATTAAAAGACGTAAGATGTTTAAGAAATGAAACAAGATTACAAACAGAGAAACTATGGGGAGGAAAGATAATCTGGAATTTGGGAAAGGGGAAATGTTCTGGAATAGCCATATTCTGTAGAAATGCAGTAAATATATTATATGTAACTTTTGCAAAAAATGAGAAGATCAATCGTAGATTTAAAATGGAAAGAACAACTATATATAATTATAATACATGCTTATACTAATTGTAAAGAAATGGACAGCTTATTTCATCAGATTTTAGACTGTACAGATAAATATGAATATTATAATAGGATACTTTGTGATTTAAGAGGAAAACACAAAAAGAAAGGAAATGATATAAAATGTTAGAAGTTATAAGATGTAAGTTAAAACTTTAGGACAAAAGTTCATGGGCTTACAAAAGGGGTATGTATAGAACTGATGTAGCTCTCAACCTTCCATCTCCAAAATGAGGAACACTAGCCATCATAATGTGGAACAAATACAACTTCAACTAGGAAAGTCATAGGATGGTTTAAATATGCTGGTTTTACTTATAAAGAAGATATTTTAATGAATTAATATAATTCATTTCTATTTACAATGGATTTCACAGACTGAATGTGTGACAGAGTCTGTCAGTGTGGAACTTTGAGGAACTTCGAGGAACATGAACTTTTTGAGACCCCAAATGAGGTACGTTCCTCGTAATGAGGCACACTTGAGAGTTATGTCATCATGTAGATTATTTTATAATATCAGAAGGTTTAGTTAGGTGAAGGGGAGGTAGTTACAATAGGCTTTTTTGATCATCTTGCAATGTGGCTAGAGATAAAGGAAAACTAGGAATATATGAATATAAGCAAATGAATAAAAAAAGATAAATGAGAAAGCATGGAATGAAGGAAAGCTTCATTAAATTTTTACAAAGTGTTAAAGTGGATAAATGCTAAAGATGAGAAATTAGTAGTAAAATTGTATAAATATATGTATGATACATTTGGGGGTATGGTAAAAATGCAGTGTTTAAATGAAGAAATGAAATGTTACCAAGAAAAAAAATATTTTTGTGGAAAATATAAATTGATGAAGTAGGAAAAGATAGAAATGTATGGTATAAGAAAGTAATGATAAAACATTACTATGTAAAGCCATTGGACAATCTAACAGATGAAAAAATTAAACCTATAAAAAAATGAAAGCTATAAAAATAAGAAATAAATGGTGCAACCCAGAAAATCAAATGACAAGATTTTTTGTGGAGACTGGTAATAGATAATTTCACACTAAAGGAAATAGGTAATATAAAAAGAAAGTGATAGAACATTGTCAAGAAGAAGAAACTACAGTACATGTGTTTTTGAAATGTTAAAGAGTAAAAAGTTTTGGGTAAAAGTATGTAAAGAATTTTTTTCGAAGATATAAAAGAAGAAGGTAAAATAAACATGGATATGATTAAATATGGATATTATAAGAATAGAAGTAAAGAATATGTTAAAAAATATAAAAAGTTATTTTATGTCATATGGGTTATATGGAATAAAAGGATAAATGAAATTATATTTAATGGTAAATGGATTTTAGCAACAGTATTAAATCAGATGGTGGTTATGGAAAAAGGAGTGGTGGTCTAATAGGGATTAATATTTAGTATGATTGTAAAGGAAACTGAATATGTATACATATATTTGTGTATCTGTATATTTGTACATTTGTAAATATGCAGTAAATAAAAGTTATTTTTAAATATAACTATAACTAAAGGACCTCTACTCTTTTCGATAGGTGCCACTTTTACATCCACATGGTTGCCCTCTGCATTAGGCAGATGGGATGTCAGTTTAACATCTCACCTGAAGGATAGTATACTTAGGAATACGGCACCCTTGTAATACTGCATTGCAGTGTCCGCAATTTGAAAATTAATCCAATCACCTGCAGTGGGCATAGAACCCACAGCCTTATGATCTTCAGCATTAAAGGCAAGCATGCTACCTGCTGAGGTAACTGGTACTGCACTAAATGCTAATCATATTACTTCTGACAAGAATGGGAAAGATTTTGATAGATTTGGGAAAACGTTTATTATTCAACTTCTTGTACTTTCAAAATTCTAAACTGCCAGGCTGGCATGTTAAATTTTTACTGGCTTTCTTTGAGAATATAAGGAAGTTAACTGCTACTCTTCCTTTTTCAGAGAATAAAACTTCTCTGAGTAGTTTAATTACTTCTCTTTCTCGTGTAACCAGGCATTCTTTAAAGTGTTCTCATGATTCTACTGATGCTGTATCAAAAGCAGCTGCTACTGACTCAGTTATGAGAAGATTTGCATGGCTACATTCACAAAACTTAGCTGAAGATGTCAGAGATGAGATTTTAAACTTTCCCCTTGACAAAGATGTATTATTTACTCTTTCTGCTGATGTCCTGAAAAGACTTGATGAAAGAAGGTAGTTAATTCAGGGGGTTGCCCAGATTTTTTAACTCTCCTTCTCTAGAGTTTCCCTTCCAGTTCAGAACCCTTTTATAGTAAATAAAACATGCAGTCCCAGCACGTTACATGCAAACAGACTTTCAAAATGCAGTAAATAAGAGTCTCAAAAAAAGAATGAGTGAGAACCAAGGACAGTCCAAAAAGTCATAAGGACTATCTGCCTATTCTAGACTTTCCCCCACCCACCTTGGCAGTCCTTTAAATATTTTCATAACTTTACTCCTCGGTGGCATCAAATAGCCTCAGATAAATGGGTTCTGAGAATTATTCAACAAGGATGCAAATGGAAGTTGGTGTCTTCCTCCATTTCACTGGATTCCTCCACATCTGTCAAACCAGACTTCTCCGATGTTCATAATTATCAGTGGTCACTGCTGAAGCAGTCAAGTTATGTGTGTTCTGTCATATATAAGATATAAAAACCGTCCAGATTTCATGCACCCAAACTGATAGTCATCTCGAGCTGAGCTGTCTAAAAAGTCAGGTTCGGGAGCTAAGCCCTTGCATAGCTGCTGCTAGGAAGAGTGCTCTTTGCATGCTTTTAATATCCATGATTGTCTAATGCTAGCTATTCAGGACTATTGTTTCTCTGGTTTTATGGTATTTGTGTGAGTTATTATCCAACGGACTGTCTTACTTCATTTGTGATCCATTTCAGTATGTCTGCCCATGGAGTCCCCTCTTTGAATATATACTTCAGCATAGTCTCATCTTAAAATGTTTTTGAAGTGTGTTCTGCATAGGAAGCCTTCCAGAAAAACAGTGGCTGTTCCTTGGGATCTTATTTTTGTGTAAGAAACGCTAACACTTGCTCCATTTGTGCCAGCTCATCAGGCTGACTTGTGGATCTTGACATAGAAAGCAGTTTTATTTATTGCTCTGACTTCTGCAAGAAGAGCATTTGAGTCGCGTAATCTTGTGGTGATTAACCTTATTTCATTTGCTACAGAGATAGGGTTTCTTTGAGAACTAATCCTTCTGTTATGTCTAAAGTGGTATGTGAGATTGCCTTAAGCCAACATTCCTATCTCTCGTCTTCTTTCCAGAATGTAAAAATGATGATGAAAGGATACTTCATACCTTGGAAGTTCTCAGACAACTCGGGTACTGTCTTGATAGAGCAAAGTCTTTCAGGACTTCTAATCAGTTGTTCATTTCTTGTGAAGGTAAGATGTGCAACCCATGTCAAAGCAGACTATTTCCAAATGGTTGTCTCAGGCTATTACCTTTTGTTACTGCCACCATGACAAAACTGTATTAGGCAGGGTCTAGTCTCACTCTGCCAGGGCCTTGACTTCATCTGTGGCTTTGCACACTAGTCTTGTAAGTAAGACTTTAAAATGAGCAAACAAGATGAGACTAAGTTGCTTTTATCCACAGCCAGAACTCTGACCCCATTTAATGACTGCAGTCTTCAATGACTTGCCAGAAAAACAAAGATTTTATGAGGCTGAAACCAAAAACATGAGTCAAAGTCAGTGACAGCTTCAACTTTTGTCTCTCAGACAACCAGTAGCCAGAAAGTGAGTATTCTAACTTATTTCACAGTTTAAGACAAGATGGAAACCAAACCTCTCAACTTCTTTCCTCCACCATTCTGAGGAAAGCCTAAAATGAGGGGGAGAAAATCTCAGACTCAAGAACATTTTTAAATATTGTTTTAATTCACTTAAGAAGTTAATAGAACAGCCAGTTTTGCATCAGTATGCATTTTCTGAACTGCAAGTATGAACTGCTAATGTTTAGCATTATTGACTGACTTGAATCCTCAGTGATTTTCCATCAAAAATCAAAAATTTTATGAAGGACAAGGCAAGAATAAGAGGCAAAATATGGGATGTCCTGCAGAATCCGGTACAATTACCAGATTTTTTTAAACTGAGCAAATGACAAGCTACATTTTCCACAGCCTGCCTGCACCCCCCTTTATTTAATTACAGCAGTTATCAATGCTGTATCTGGTTGCCTGCCAAGATAAAATAAAATACCTTACATTAATGCAATCCGCACCAGTAACATGCAACTCTTCAATATACTTCTTCATACTTGTGAGACTTCTGTTCATTGTCTTCCCTATTAATCATGAGGAAGGCAACAAGCAGAAAGCTGTGATGGTATAAATAGGCTTACCAGGAGGGTATTTATTTCTACGTAAAGAAATGTTTATTTACTTAAAAATAAATAAACTGCCCTGAGTTGAATAGTGCTATTGATCCATTCTGCACATATGGAGATGGTAGGCACTGCAAATATACAGTGGAAATATTCTGTGTTTGTCAATGTTTTCATGTCTCTTTTCCGTAAACTCATTTCATTGGAATTTTTTATATTCAGCATATAAGCTAACTAAAATTAGTTAGTAATGATGAGCATAACAGTGCTTCTCAAAATTAAATTTTTTTTGGCTGGCCATGGGTCCCTCTGGAGCTGTGGGCCCAGGCAGGATACTCAAACTCCCCTGCTGTAATCTACCACTGCCCAGGACTAAAAGGAAAAGGGTTATATCATAGAAGTCATGCATGGTGATGATTTCCTTTGGGATCTTAGGGAACCAAATATAATCTCCAAATCAAATAAATGAACTTGCCCAGTATCCATGAAATGAATGAGTAGGAGGCTCCTGAAGTCTCCTCTGCTGGATTCTGGAAAGCCTCTCTAGCCAGATCCAAAGAATGAAAAAATCTCACAAGAAAGAATGGTAGCAAAAGTTATGAAGCTCATCTCACAGTTTTGTAAATAAATAAATTAATTAATTAATTAATTAATTAAAAAAAAGAGTACTCCATTACTGGAACTGAAATGGCATAGTAAAAATGCAAAAGTTATGAGAAGGGTTTGCTACCTAAAGCTAGAGTAGTTCCAAAACTAAAAATCCATGCCAGTAAAGCAAGTGGTAGCCAAAGTAGTTGCTAAACCAGCTGAGCCAGGGTCCTATGTTATTTATAATGACTACAGAAATTGTACAGGAAGGATCCCAGACATTTGTTTAAGACAAATACATAGAAGCCCAAAATCAGGGGTTAGAGTGTGGGGTAGCTGTGATAGTCAAAATCTGTAAAGAAAGACTCATTTAGTTGTGATACCATGTAAGGTTATGTAACTCTGCAGGTATTCTAATAAAAGGAAGCTCAACAATCCAGTGAGTACTCTTATCACATACTGTCTGTCTATCTAGAGATCAAGTGAAAAAAACAGGCAGATATATGGACATTTCAATAGATGATCACAGGATTAAAGACTAAATAGCTGCATCTTTTGAATGTGTACAAGAGACACTTTGTGTAATAATAATAATAATAATAATAGTTATAATAATAATCATCATAAAAATGGTACTGTGACTTGCCTAGCACAGAGGTATAATTAATTTGAAATTATTAATGTATTGTAGCATCCTGTCTGATAGAATTTATATGTAATGTTACTAGAGAAACTTATTTTTCATTCCATATACATATATATTTTTAAGGGGGTGCCAAATGTGGGGTATAAAGCTTAAATGAAAAAGACCTAACTATAAAAACCTACATGTCACGTAGAACACCTTCTTCTACAGTGTTTAGTCTGATTAAATACCTACAACACCATCCAAACATCACATTCTAAGGCAACAGGTAAGCCATGCATGCTTCAAGTACCATATGTGTCTGGCAAATTTAGAAGATGGTCCTCATTACCCATCGTTGTCCATTTGGAATTGATCAGTGATGTGTCAGTCCATTCATGTACCCTTATGAGTCGCAGCCAACTCCTATAGTGACCCCATGAACAGCCACTACCATTCACAAAGTTTACTTTGCAAGGGGAGGGGTGGAAGTAGATATTTGTTTCTTCCATATCACATGTGTATGCAGTCACACCTACAGACGACTTAGAAGTTGCCATTCAACCTGCTGCTTGTCTTTGGAATATCGGAGAAAACTGCAGTACTCATGGAAAACCCATGCAAGCACAGGAGGAAAATGCAGACTCCACAGAGAAGGCTTCACAGCTGAGAACTGAAAACAGGGAACCTCTTGCTGTGTGGTGACAATACTACCCACTTTGCGACTGTGCTACTTGGTGGTCAGACTTGGTAAATATGCTATGGAAGACATTGCAGATGTTGCCTTGTGGTTTGTCTTGGCAGGATAGATAGATCACTGCACTGCATCAGATAAGTAGTTCAGGTGAACCAACAGTGTTATAATTCCTAATAATTCTGATGTGCAGGCTATTTTTCCAAGTGCTACATCAATTTATATCTGTTTGTTTCACTTGAGTAACAAGGAATATGTTGTTTCTGAACTGCACCACTTGTGTTTTGTAGTTCATTTCCATACATTATCATCCCATTTAAATATATTGTGTGTCGTGCAATACCTAGCTGGACTAACCTTGCCATTGAATCTCCATGACACTATTCGTGGGTATTGTGATGCCCATGCCCTGGCCCAGCAATCAAGGAGCCTCAATCCTTACCACTAACACCAGTGAGGGGAGTCTCATATAGGAGGAAAGGATAACAAATATACACTGTAAAGTGCAATTTCCCTTAAGAGCACACAGAGATCACAGTCAGTCCAGGGCTGGTCGCTCCCTTGCTCTCCAGGTCCCCAATAGGACTCCCAACAGTGCAGCTATAGGGTCCAGATCTCAGCCTAGTGGGCAAGCTAAAAACTCCAGCAGCCTTTCTGTCCAACCAGTGCTTCGTGTCCCTGCCCAAGTAGCTGACACACACACGCATACGTTGAGAAGAGTTTATACAACCACACAGACACTCCTAGGAAAGGCTGGCACAGGTTCTCCAGCTGTGCCCCTTTTACCCAGACTATACGGTAGAAATCACTGCCACCACCCAGGTAATATTTATCAGCTACGCAAAGGATCTTAAAAGGGTGTCCAATTATTACTGTGCAATATTATCGTCCAAATGGTAAGTGCGACTAAACAGTCAAGGCTTATTAGAGTGACTTGGTATAGGATCACTATATACATGCAGTGTACTCTAGAGCTTAAATTATTTCTACACAAAGCAGCCATAGTTGAAAGGGTTTAAAAATATTTAATAATAAATAATAGAAATACAAGATAATACTTCTTACTACACAGTGCTAGTCAGGAGTTCAGAGATCACAGAGAAATACTTAAAATAATTCAGTAGTACAGTTCTGACATCATAGAAAAACACTTAGTCTAAACTTTCTAGTTTCTAGCTATTTCTAAGAGAAAACACAAGTCTAAGATAAACTTACATATAGAGCAAAGGCAGTGCTGAATTGGATGGTCAAGACAAAAATGCTTAATGCTCTCTGGTTCTCACCATCAGTACCCCCAAGCAGCTGTGGCTCACCTTCAGTCTCACTGCTGCAGGGTAGCGCCCTCCCTGAAGTAACCACCTTACCAGTCCTGGCTGCAAGTATGCAGTCTATCTGGATCTCCCCAGGCTGCCAGACTTACCTGCTTGTCTCCAAGCCTGACTGCGCTTAACTGCACAAACACGGGGTACTGCACTATCAAAATCATTCCCTATCTGGACATCTGCAGGTATATCCTCAAACACACCTACTTGCTGGCTTCCTTTTCCACCCTCCCAGTTCAGCTGAACCCTAGCCAAAGATATTTGGAATGGGATCCCTCCTAAAGCCCTGACTGGAGTAGACTGTCCAGGCAAGTAGTGCCCCCTCTGTAACCATCGCAGGCTTTACAATGGTTTTATCAAAGGCTGTGTCTTGCTTGGCAATGGCCTCTTTGCCATTCAGTACAATAGGATATAACCTCTGGTGGTAGTTTGGTACCCTTGTTGTCCCAAGACAACCTACGATTGGCATTTTGTCTTTCCCACTTACTGGCTCCCTCACCTTTTGTTCCCCACCTTACCTCCGTGGACACCTGTATGCCACATAGCCCCACTGGTCGCATTCAAAACATTTAACTCTAGCTCCTGGACTAGTCACTTCCCCTGCTACTGGCAGATTCTGTTGGGGCTGTCTGGGCTGCCCATCATGGGTTCCTTTAGACCCATAAGCAGTACTGGGATCCCTTTCCTGTGCAAGGCTACTCTGCTTGCCAGGTATAGGTCTCCCTTCTTCCCCAACTCATCTGAAGTAGCACATTGTCTGTCAGCTAACCAGATCCTCTTGTCCTCAGGCAAAGTGCTAAGGGCTTGTTCCCTCACCAAAAGGTCTGCCAGCCATTTAAAAGTGGTGACCTGACATCCACTCACCCACCTATGGAAATAGGTCCCCAGTTCAGCAACATCTTCACACACACTTTCATCTGCCTTGCGTCTATGCTCACAAAACTTTTTCCTATATGTTTCAGTTGTTAGCTTAAACAATTCTAACAAGTTTTTTTTAACAGCAGTATAAGCAGAACATGCAACGTCAGACATTTTTGACAAAACGATTACAGCTTTACCATGGAGTAAGGGGGTCAGGAACCATATCCAAAGCCTTTGGTCAACACCATACTGTTTGCTTACCCTCTCAAACATATGAATGAAACTATCAAAATTATCCCCCTCTTTAAACTGCGGAAGAAATTTACTGGACTTTTGTGCTTCTGGGGGACCAGTTACTCCCTTCCCTATTACCTCCATGACTCTGGCGAAGAGTCAGCATCTCCTTCTCATGCTGCCTCTGCCTCTTCTTTTCCTCGGCTTCCAGGTGTAGCAGTTTCTCATTCTCCTCAGCCTGTAGACTCCTCAGTCTCTCAATTGCTTCTGTCTTCAAATGCCTGGCCTCCAACTCAAGTCTCTTTAGCTCCAGATGGATTTTTAAGTCCTCTGCAGAAAGGTTGAGCTGTCCATTCTCTGAGGGTATTGTATCTCCACTGCCAGTCTGATTGTCCTCCTGGTTGCTGTTTTCTGGTGCAGCTGTAACCAAGGCTGCCTTAGTCAAGTTTCCATACTCCTCTGCTGACATGCTGCCTGCTCACCCTGACTAACTAAGCTAACAAAAGAAATAAAACAATTGTGATCTGAACTCTGAGTATTCACTGTGTTGCTGATTTAGAGTACAAAACACCTTCAGAGCTCACTGTACACAAGCTACAGGAATTCACTCTACCCACACCACTACAAGCCAATTAGTTTTGCCAACCAGTTAATATGTGGTGTGGATATCCCAGCACTGCCACACAATTAATTTGTGACGCCCGTGCCCTGGCCCAGCAATCAAGGAGCCTCAATCCTCACCACTAACACCAGTGAGGGGCGTCTCAAATCGGAGGAAAGGATAACAAATACACACAATAAAATGTAATTTCCCTTAAGAGCACACAGAGATCACAGTCAGTCTGGGGCTGGTCACTCTCTTGCTCTCCATGTCCCCAGTAGGCATAGCTATAGGGTCCAGATCTCAGCCTAATGGGCAAGCTAAGACCTCCAGCACCCTCTCTGTCCAACCAGTGCTTCGTGTCCCTGCCCAAGTAGCTGACACACACACACACACACACACACACACACACACACACACACACACACACACACACACACACACACACACACACACACACTTTGAGAAGAGTTTATACAACCACACAGACACTCCTGGGAAAGGCTGGCACAGGTTCTCCAGCTGTGCCCCTTTTACCCAGACTATACGGTAGAAATAACTGCCAACACCCAGCTAATATTTATTAGCTACCCAAAGGCCCTTAAAAGGGTGTCCAATTATTACTGTGCAATATTATTATCCAAATGGTAAGTGTGACTAAACAGTCAAGGCTTATTAGAGTGACTTGGTACAGGATCACTATATACATGTAGTGTACTCTAGAGCTTAAATTATCTCTACACAAAGCAGCCATAGTTGAAAGGGTTTAAAATATTTAATAATAAATAATAAAAACACAAGACAATACTTCTTACTACACAGTGATAGTCAAGAGTTCAGAGATCACAGAGAAATACTTAAAATAATTCAGTAGTACAGTTCTGACATCACAGAAAAACACTTAGTCTAAACTTTCTAGTTTCTAGCTATTTCTAAGAGAAAACACAAGTCTAAGATAAACTTACATATAGAGCAAAGGCAGTGCTGAATTGGATGGTCAAGACAAAAATGCTTAATGCTCTCTGGTTCTCTCTGTTTTTAAAATCTCATTCCTGGTTCACATTACATCATTCTTCACACTTTTCTGGGATTCCCAGGCTAACAGGCTACATTTTGTAGTAAGTTCACACCAGGTCAGGAAGCAAAGCCATTAAGGACATTTATGCATGCAAATTCTGGCCATTAACTGTGGCCTTAAAACAATAGCAAGAATTCCTTCATCTAGACCGGCCGGAGCCGTGTTTACATCAGAGGGTCACAATTTCTTCATCTAGACTGGCTGTGTTTACATCAAAGGGTTACAACATGCTTTACTTGGTCAGTAGAATGCACTGTTGTTACATTTTTTTTCAGTTCCACTTGTAACACTGTTTTTACCATTTAAGACAACAAGCCTGTGGTTTACATTGATATTTACAGATGATAATTCTATCTGGCTAGGCTGGCAGCCTTCATCTATCTTCACAGCTATGAAACATGCAGATATGCCCTGCACACTCCAAAAATTGTTTTTGAGTTCCATGATCCCGTATCTTCCAAAATTGTCTACAAATTATCTGTAAAATAACTGTAAACTTTTCAAGAAGTCCTTACAGGGAAAAATTCTGGACCTTATGTTATAAAATTACATCTGATGTTGTTAATCTTCTTTCCATTCATCACTGATGGGTTCAGTTCCGAGCCCTCGGAACCAAGTCGGCCTTTTTACCAAGCTCACGCCAGCCAAAAAACTCTTGAGCTAAGACTCTACCCAGAATGCCATTCTCCCTGTTACCTCAGATCTCGTTTTCCCTGTAGCTGTAAAGCCGCAATTCAGCAGAGCTCTCAGCTAAGTGGAACATTTTTGATATTTGTGTGAAAAATTTTGGATATCTTCATATTTTATTAAGCGATTAGTATTTCCATTGTCTTTTCTTCTGTCTAACCTTGTTTTTCCTCTCTACCAGGGGGTTACCGTTGGTAAACTTTCAAGTACCATTGTTGGTACGGCCTTTCCTCCCTTACCCTTGTGGTATTTCTTCAATACCATAGTTGGTATTGTCTCTCCTGTTTAACCTGTTAGCTTTGCCTTTTATTCAGGTTTTCTCCTTTTTTTCTCTACATACCAGTGTATTGTTATTTTTGTGACTTTTTTAAATAGAGTTGACTTTATTCTAGTTGGATTATACAGTTGGCCTGTGGTGTCTTTCTATCAAGATGTCTGATGAGAAGGGTACTTCAGGTTTTCAGCATTGTACTTCATGTAAAGGCAAGTTACCTAATAGTGATTCTCATGATGACTGTGTATACTGTTTGGGAGTGCCCCACCTTTTGGTGTTGCCTCCGTGTGAAATCTATCAGAGTTTCAGTCAATGCACTCTTAATGAGCGCAAAAATAAACTCATTCTGAAAGGGTTACTCAAGTCTCCTTTCTCAGAGGCCATTTCTGCAATGGAGGTCTGAACTCCTCCTACTAAGGACAAAAAGAGATCTCAATCTGTTCCTTCTTCACCATTGGGTGATCAGAGTAAGCCTGGGAAATCAAAGGTCCCAAAGTTATCTTCGGTTCATAAATCTGCCTCTTCGGCTCCATCTTCGGTTCCGACAATCTCAAAACCTTCGATACCGGCACCCATTTTGGCATCGGCCCTGCCTCCTGCACTGATCATAGACCTTACTATGCCTATTTCGACTTAGGTACCTGTGGCCACTTCAACTTGGGGCACACCTTCGACTACTCCATTGACTTCCTTTTTGGAACTGACCGTTTCGGCTTCAAGTGCCCCTTTGGCACCGAGCATTGTACCGAACTCATTGGATTTGACACCTTTACTTCCAGTCTCGAAACTAGAGACTTTGGTGCCGGCAGACCTTGCACCATGGACCCGATACTCCCACTCCGTAGATCCATTTCTGGGCCAAGCGTATAGCCCCTTCATCGAACATCCTGACTCCCCATCCAGAGTATCCACTAGATCCACCAGGAGCCTGTCGGAACATGACCTGGTGCATCTTGTAGACCAGTGTTGTTAGCCAGGGGGATCCCCTCACTTTCTAAGACCCATCCACCTGCAGGACTTGGGTTGTCTTATCCACGGACTCCATCTTACACTCCTCCTTCGACCATCTTGGTTTCGAAGCCTTCTGCTCCGACATCCTTCTTGGAACCCATCACCTTGGCACCTACGATGTATCTCACTCCAGCTCTGAGTTTGTCCCTTTGGTTGTCGGTTCCCGCTAAACCAGTCCTTCCTCAATCTGGGGATTGGTGGATGGGCGCGTTGGCCCGGGGTACGGAGCCACCTCTCTCCTCAGTTCCAACCTTAGTGCTGATAACCACGCCCATGCCGATCCTGCTTGAGGTTTCATCCGTGGGGGCAGGTTCATCCGAGTGGGGTGTGACCCCAGTCCCGAGGTTATCTTTCTCTGTTCTGGGCTCCCATCCCTCTTTGGGCAGGCCTACCTTCCGCGCAATGGAGATGGCTCTTCCTTCTGGCAGCGTTCCTTTGATGACGGAACCCCAGTTTTCACCCCCTGAGCTACAGCTGTCATAGACCACCCCGCAGGACACCAAGCAGAGAAGCTGCAGGACACCCTTCTTCAAGGTACCCACTCTTCTGACTCCTCCTCAGAGACCCCACTGAGGAGCCCCCTCGAAAGAAGACATGCAAGAGGAAGCACATGGACTCAGCCTAAGAGTCCTTAATGGAAGACTTGAATTACGATGATGGTGAAGGGTTCCCACCGTCACCTCCTGATGATGTCTCCTTTAGAGACATCCTAGAAATGTTAAAGCAGAGAGGTGATTGGAAGCCCTCCAACCCTTCATCTGAGGGGTCCGTGTTCCTGAAGGCTTTTCGCACCCAGCCTTCTAACTCTTGGGTGACCCTGCCTGCCAACAAGCTCATCCAGCTTGTCGTGCAACAAGCTTGGAAGAACCCGGATTCCATTGAGGCAGTCCCTTGGAGACTCTCCTGAGGAGAACATGCATTGGACCAAAGGGTTACCAGTTTATGCTATGGTGGTGGTGGTGGCCACAAAAAAGGACTTGGCCGAGGAAAGTCCCACTGTCCACCCACCCAACAGGGATTCCTGGGCAGTGGACAGACTTGCAAAGGGTGTTTTTGCATCAGGGACTTTTGCTATATGGTCCCTGAATTATTTGGGACATTTTATGAGGCTCTAGAGGAACTTGATCTCTGAACTCTGTGGGACGCTTGCAGGACAGTTGTCTGACGAGGCATGGACAAAGTGGCCTTGCAGCTCACAACCCTGGAATCAATATCCAAGTCGTCCATGAGTTTGCTTTCACATGTGACCAAATGGGTGGCTAGAGCAGGAGGTTCAGGCATTGTTATGAGGCATCATGCCTGGATGAGCATTTGTGACCTCATGGATTCCTTCGAGTCTTCCTTTCTGAATGCTTCCATTGAAGCTTCATCCCTTTTTGGCACCAAAGTGAAGGACACGCTAGCCAGGTGTGAGCAAGAAGGAAAGACCCTGTCTGCCGTAGGCCTATGTTTTTCTAGCCCTCAGCGTACCTTCTCCAGGAATCAGTGGAGTGAAAAAATGTTGCATAAGAAGCTTCAGGGTCCTTTCCGTGCCGCAAGTGGTGATGATACCCCTAGAGGCAGAGGTCGTAACAATTCCGGAAGACACCCCTATAGAGGCAGAGGGGGTCCTCATAACCAAGGCTCCAAGGAGTCTTTCTCTGGACAGTGTTATCAGCGCTCCTGAGGAGCAGCCTAATTGCTTACCCCTGGAAGCAGTCTGGGGTCATTTCTCTCTGCACCAAGCTGCCTGGCAATCTATCATCACCGATCATTGGGTACAGAGTATCATCTCCAGAGGTTACACCATTCCCCTTTCTTTTCAGCCAACTTTTCCAAGAAAGCTTCTCAATATTCCACCCAGTCAAAGGGAACAAGCAGCTTCAGAGATCATAAAGCTGTCGCAGAAAAAAGTCATCCAACCAGTCCTACCAAACCAGCGCGGATCCTAATTTTACTCGAGTTTCTTTTTGGTGCCAAAAAAGACAGGGGACTGGAGACCCATTTTGGATCTCAGCAGCTTAAACAAGTCTGTCACCCAAACCAAATTCAGGATGGTCACTGTTCAGTCCATTCTCCCCTTCTTAAGAGAAGGCGATTGGATGACTTGTATAGTTCTCCCGGATGTGTATTACCACATCAAGATGGACAAACGCTCCAGTAGTCTGCTTTGCTTCTGGCTAGGAGGCAGTCATTATCAATTCCGTGCCCTGCCATTTGGTCTCTCTACAGCCCCCAGGGTGTTCACGAAATGCATGGCAGTGGTAACAGCTCACTTGAGACTAAAAGGTTCCGGGTGTTTCCATATCTGGATGACTGGCTCCTTAACTGCCCCCACCGAGCATCTTCTGGTAACAGCACTGCATTATACTCTCTCTCTCTCTCTGACAAAATTGTTGGGAATAATGATACAATGGGAGAAATCAAACCTTACTCCTATACAACAAATAGAGTTCATTGGAGCAGTGTTCAGTACTAAGTTCTGTCTGATATCACTACCAATTTACAAACTCCATCAATTGAGGCTTCTCTCAAACAAGAGTCTCTGCAAGGGAAGTTCTTTAGGCCCTAGGTTCTATGGCAGTGTCAATCCCAATAGTGCCTCTAGCAAAGCTACATAAGTGGCTCCTTCTGTTAGTGGTTCCCAAACTGTCACCCCCTCAGTTACCAGATTCGAATTGCCAACTCCTGCAAATAGGACCTGCTTTGGTGGATGAGGCCAGACGTAGAACTTTGGAGTCATCCATTACAATCTCCTCAGCCCACAACCATTGTGACCACGGATGCCTCCCTGATCGGGTGTGGGGGGGGCATTTCCAAGGAAAGACTGTCCAAGGCACATGGTCTACCTCAGAGGCTCACCTGCATATCAGTGTTCTGGAACTGAGAGCTGTGCTGTTAGCATTGCAGGCCTGCCATTTGGCTCTACCTTCCGGGACCATTACAATTCGGTCAGACAATATGTCAGTGGTCTGGTACATCAACAAGCAAGGAGGAACCAAGTCCTACCCCCTATGTCGAGAAGCCATGAGAATTTGGCAGTGGGCGATAGTTTCCAACCGCTTTCTGATAGCAACACATATCCCGGGGGGCTCCAACGTGATTGTGGACAAACTAAGCAGGTGAATCCTCATGCCTCACGAGTGGTCCCTCAACCTCAAGGTGGCGTCAGTAATCTTCAGCCACTGGGGCAACCTTGCTGCAATTTTTTCACCTCCCCATCAAACAAGTGCAAAAGCTATTTTGCCCTACTATCCCTGGAGGAGGAGTCACGGAGGGACGTTCTGATCCACAATTGTTCCATTGGACTTCTTTACACTTATCCTCCCATCCCTCTCATCCCACAATTTCTAAAGAAAGTTCTTCGGTTGAGATGCAAGGTGATCTTCACAGCCCCATTCTGGCCTCAACATATTTGATTCCCCTTCCTTCGGCCTCACCTTCTACCTGATCTGATTACACACCCCAAAGGGTTGAGTCACCCAAATCTGTCCAGTCTCAAGCTGACAGTTTAGTTTCTCCACTTCCGCTAGTCGCCAGGCAAGCTAATCTCTCCTCTCCTGTTTGAGACGTCATTATGGCCTCTCACAAACCATCTACCAGATGACTATATCAGGATAAATGGAAAAGTTTCTCCATGTGGTCCAAGGATAACATGCTAGACCTGTATTCGCCTCCAGTTACTGCAGTGCTTCAGTACTTGGTAAGTTTTTTGATAATGGAGCCTCTGCCTCTACTGTATGAGTACATCTAGCAGGAATTTCCAATTTCCACAATTGTATAAAATAGCAGCCCTCTTATCTATTTATGCCTTTGTAAGGCTTTCCTCAAGGGGACCGCTCATCAGGCCTCCTGTCAGACAGCCCGTAGAACCATGGAACCTTACTCTAGTCTTCAGTCTTTAACTCAAAAACCCTTTGAACCTGCTGCAAAGTGTGACCTAAAGTTTTTGTCTTGGAAATCCTTGTTCTTGGTAGCCATTACCTCTGCCAGAAGACTCTCAGAGCTGCAGGCATTGTGTATCAAGAGGCCCTATCTGGTCTTTCATAAAGACAGTATCACTTCGGACAAATCCTTCCTTTCTACAGAAAAACTTGTTTCTGAATTTTCCATTAACCAGACCATTAATCTACCAGTGTTCTTTCCGAATTTTGCCAGTAGAGGAGAGTATTGTCTTCAATCCTTAGACATACATAGACAATTGAGATTTTACCTAGACAGGACCAAACCTATCCATAAATCTGAACAGCTTTTCATCTCCTTTTCTGGGCCCAGAATGGGAGAGGCTGTTTCCAAGGTTACATTATCAAGATGGCTAAGGGACTGCATACTTTCATCTATTCCCTCAATAATGAACCTATGCCAAAAGTTAAAGCTCACTCCACTAGATCTATGGCAACATCTGTAGCATTCCATTCCAGGGCTTCCATGGATGACATCTGCGCAGCAGCTACTTGGGCTAAGCCTCATACCCTTATCAATCATTACAAATTGGACTTGGTCTCCAGAGGGAGAGCTGCCTTTGGCTCAGTGGTACTTAGGAATGTTTTTCTATAAGGGCCGCCCATGGACCTCAAGTTAGCTTGCGATTCTGTCCCATCAATGATGAATGGAAAGAAGATTAACAACATCAGAAAAGAAGTTACGTCTTACCATAACGTTCCATCTGTGCTGTTCATAGATTAGATTATGTTCATAGATTAGTACTAGGCTAATTGCTCTTGCAAGCCATTTTAAGCCTAGCCACGTATCCCTTGTGAGACTCAAACCCTGCACCTTGTGTTTGTAAGGCAAACACCTTAACCATTAGGCCACCCTCCTTCCCCTCCAAAGGCTCCTGGGGGATGCTTTGGGTCTTTGGCCTCACCTTTACCTCTTTTTCTTTAGCAAACTCGATCTGAGGTAACAGGGAGAAGGGCACTAGCTTGGTAAAAAGGCCAACTCATTTCAAAGGTCTCGGAACCAAACCATCAGTGATGAATGAAATAAGATAAGACAAATGGAACGTTATGGTAAGACATAACTTTTTTCATAACACAATATTAATAAGTTCTGCTATTTTAAAGATAAAATCAAAAGAGTTCAAAAGACCTCAAGTTAAAATTTGCTCCATCCAGTTCAGACACATCAACTATAAGAAATAAAGAAAAGAAACAGGAGTTCTTCAAATTCTAGAAAAAATTATATTATAACTTAAGTACACAGAATCGCACCTGCTTTTAAGTCAGTGACTAAAAATAATACCTTGTCATGATACTGATCCCTTGCCTGGTTATAGAACAAACCTGTATGTCCCCTTCTGAATGTGATTACTATCTTAATATATTAGCTGAAATCCCCATTAAACCCATCTTCGGCTATCCATCAACAAACTGGCTGATCTACACTGTCAGTGGCTGGCATTCTCATTTCTTAATTAACATTATAAATGCTAACTCTCCTTTATAAATAGTTAACCATACTATTAGACGTCCCAATATCCTTAATGTAGTTCTCTGAAATATGGCCACTTCTTGTATCTTCATAATGAATCATCCTACCTTGTTAAGTCATACCATAAATTAATAACCTTTTATGTCATTCCATATCACTGTTGCAGTATTCTTTACTAAAAGAATCCCCTGCTAAGTGTAGCCCAATGTCTGACCAGTATACCAAAGACTTGGGTTTTCAGGGATGTCATACATCACATGTATGCGCCCCACTCTCAGGTGACATGAACATACCTACCTCAGAAACTCTTTGCCATTTTTGAACATTGGTCTGAATGCTCCTTCGTTTGTGCTGGTTACCAAGCTGTTTTCAGATAAGTGCCCTATTGGGGCTTTCTTCTTATCTTGTTTTATCTTTTTGGTTGTGAGTTTACATGTCATCCAGAAAGAAAGAAAAATGTCATTGTGGAAAACAGATTCTCCATAAGGACCGCCATGAGCAGTTTGTTTTGCTTGGATGCTTCTCATGACCATAGTTCATGCCCGATTTGTCAAGCATTTCTCCTTGAGACCCTTTGTAGTCATCTGTCTTCCTTGTCTAGCTACCTAAAAAAACAGTGTCTTAAGTTGTTTGTACAGGATGCAATGATGGAATCTTCCCATCCTGAGGGTCAGTCATCTGCCAAGAAAAAGACCAAAAAAGTCAGGTAGGACTCGGGATTTGGCCGCTTTACCACCTATGTGGACATCTCTCTCGAGGCTGGTGAAAACCTGGATGAGCATCCAGTTGTTCCATTGGATTTCTCTGCCATGACCGTTTTGGAGGCTGGCATGGATCTGGCTTCTTGCACTTCCTTGGAGGCTCTGTAGACGTCCATTTATGATGTTGAGGGGGAACCTCTGCTGATCATATCCAAGATACCAAGGGGTGTTCTGCAGATTCTTGTTTGGGAGGAGATTCCCACTACATTGACTGAGTGTCGACAAGGGTCTGAACTTTCTAATGTCTTTAGGGCTGATGTCCCTTTGAAAAAGATGCAGAAAATAAAACATATTTCCCATGCTCCTAAGGATCCCCAGCGTGAATGGCAGGATTTCACACAGGAGTTATTTAATGCACTCATGGCGTTGAAGCCCCCCAAGGGAGTTTCTATTCATGCCACCCCCGATCATCTACTCTTCTTAAGAGGCCTAGGGGAGCAGGACTCTTCTGATGAGGAATTAGATTCTGTCAGATAATAGATTTCTTTTCCATTGGAGTATGGTTCTGAGAAGGAAGACTCCATTAGTCCAGATTCTCCCTTTGAGGAACTTTCCTTTGGAGATACTATCTCTCATATGATGAAACTTTTTAAATGGGAATGTACTCAGGTTTCTGACATCCAGAAGAAGTATATCTCCTCCAAGTGGAGTCCCCTAAGCCTTCTGCTGTCCCTCTGGTCCTAGCTGCCCTATTAGACACTTTTTCAGCATCTTCTCAGGCTCCTGATTCCCAACCTGCAACCTCTAAAAAGCCTGATAGGTTTTATAAAGTGCCAGATAGTTGTAAATGTCATTACATGTGTCTTTCTGCTGACCCGTCTGTTGTGTCTGTCTCTTCCGACAGACCTTCCAAACTGTTGCCTCTGACTAAATTGCTTCCTTCTGAGAAGGACAGTAGAGCCGTGGAATGGCTGGGCAAAAAGGTTTATACTGCTGTTACCTTGGCTTTTCAGGCTATTAATTATCAAACTCATATGACCAGATGTGTCTTAGCTCTTCTTTCTCAGGTCTATCAGGCTATTTCTGACCTTCTTGATTCTGAAGGGAAGGTTTTGGCACTCTTTCTGTGTTGGACTCCTCTTTTCAAGTAGCTTGCCATTCTATAAAATGTAGCTATGATGCAGCTGATGCTTCTTTTAGCGCTGCTGCGTTTGGTTCTATGTTGAGGCACTATTCTTGGTTTCACCCCCAACCTTTACCTAGTGATATTAAAGCTAAACTGATGGATGCTATTCTTGATAATAAAAATCTCTTTGGTTTTGCAGCTGCTGAGCTTTTTAAGTCCCTGATGAAAAAGAGCAAGGCCTTGCAGGAATTGAAACATGTTTTTTTCCCTCATTTCTAAATTTCAGAGGAATGATCCTTCTAAGCCCACCTTTGTATGTAGAAAGTCTCACCCTCCTCCTAAAGGTAAAAAGGGTTCCAGATGGGCTTCTCCTGCTAAATCTATTCAGACTCCTACTACTCAGAAGTCTCCTTTTCCAGGCAAGCCAGGTTCTGTCTGAATGTCTTCTTCCTTCCATTCTAGGTCAGGTTCCTTTGTCTGTTCATCTTTCCCTGTCCCTTCCTAGTTGGTTGAGTCACTCAGGACTCTTTTGTTCTGTACATCATTCATCAGGGATAATTCATGGTGTGGAAACCCTTTTCTCCATTTCTAGGCATCCCTCAACCTCCTCAGGAATAGCTACCCTTTTTTCTGGATGTACTTCAGGGCCTTTTGTCTCAAGGCACCATCTAAGTTGTTTCTTCTCCTCAAAGGGAGAAGGTGTTTTGCCAGAATGTTTTTGGTTCCCAGTATAGAAAGCATCTGGAGGCCAACTCTGGACCATTCTTAGCTCAGCACCTTTCTGAAGATCCCTTCTTTTTGATTGATGTGCCTTTAAACTCTGATCTGATGTAAATCTTTATTCATTCCTTACTGATAGGACTTCGGTTCTGTCCTTGGAACTAACACGTCCCTTTCCAAGCTTGTGTCAGACAAAAACTGTCAGCTAAGACCTACCCATAATGCCCCACTCACAGTCTCTTCAGATCCCATTTGCCGTGTTCCTCATCAGATGTGCCAAGCCTTCTCTCTCAAAGCTAAGTGTAGAATTTTGTGTAAATTTCTCTCAATGCCTTAGTTTTTAGTCAGTTTTTCACTAATTTTCTTCTCTCGTCTTTAGACTCCTCTACTTGTTCTGTTTCCTACAATACCTTTGGTAGTTACTTTTATACCATCGTTGGTACTGGCCCTCTCTCCTACCTTTGGGTAGGCCCTCTTCCTACCACTTGTGGTATTTCTAAATACCATTGTTGGCACGCTTCTCTTTCTTTATATATATATATATATATATATATATATATATATATATATATATATATATATATATATATATATATATATATATATATACACACACATATATATATATATATATATATATATATATATATATATATATATATATAAACCCTGTTCTCTTTCACTCTGCTGCTGTTTCCCTTTTTTACTGTTTGTCATTATGTCTAAAAAAAGCTAAATTGGGGTTTAAGCAGTGCAATGTGTGGGCGTAAGATGCCCAACTCAAACGGTCATGCTCAGTGCGTTTATTGTTTGGGTGTTGACCATATAAATGCCTCGTGTGATATCTGCTCCAGTTTCAGTAATTGCACTTTAGCTGAGTGCAGAAACAGATTGATATTGAAAGGTTTGATGAAAATGCCTTTTTTGGAGGCTGTCTCTGGGATGGAGGTCTCACCACCTCCTAAGACTAAAAAATACAAAGAGAAACAGAGTCACTCAGTTCCTACATCTCTGTCAGTTTCAGAAGTTAGTTGACTCCGAGCTTCTCTGGCGCCTATGGCGCAGACAACCTCGGCACCATGCTCTATGTCTTCTCCCTCGGTGCCGCCTCAAATTTTGACTTCTATTACGGTACCAGCTTCATCATCATCATCTTCAGTGCTGTTCTTGGTCTTGACACTAGCTTTGACTACCATACCCACTTTGGCACCATCCCCGGCCACTGTGCTGATAGCTTATACGGCTCCACAGACAATGACCCCGTTGAACACCTTCCCAGAACCAGATATTCCCCAACTTACGACACTTTTTTGGGGCACTAATTTAGCCCCTTTCTTGAAAGACCTGACTCTCCTTCAACAGCCTCCTACAGATCCACCAGGAGCCTTTCAGAACAAGATGTAGTGTGGGTTGTGGACCAGCTTCTGGCAGCTAGAGGATTGCCCACTCTTGCTAGGACTTCCGTCCCCTTTGGAATGGTACCTTTCACAGCATACGCACCAATATATCCTCCTCTGGCCTCTTCCCAGGCCCCGGAGACTTTGTACTGATGACCGCCCTAGTGCATACTGTCTCGCCTCCGACTGCAGAGGTTCCTCTGTTGGCACTGATTACTCTTGGCTCATTAGTTCCATTGGAACTGGTGCACTCTCGGAGCAGTGATTGGGCTGTCAGCACTGTACTTCCTAGTTCGGCGCCCATTTTTTTGCTGGCACTGCCTATGGCCACAGCTCCACCAACAATTACCAGTCCTCTTGGAGCTCCTCACAAAAAGTAAAACTCAAAACTTGTAATAAAACCAGATCTGTTGGCAGGAAAGAACATCAGCTTTATTAGAACAACCAAACTGACTAGGCGCTTTCACCCACAGCTGGGCTTCATCAGAGTCTGATGAAGCCCAAATGTGGGTGAAAGTGCCTAGTCAGTTTGGTTGTTCTAATAAAGCTGATGTTCTCTTGGAGCTCCTCACCTGGAGGTGGGATCCTCAGGGTGGGGTCTGTCCCCGGTACTGAGGTTGTCATTCTCTGTTCCGGGCTCCCATCCCTCCTTGGGCGGGCCTGCTTTCCAGGTGATGGAGAGGGTCCTTGCCTCAACAGGCTCACAGTCAGCACCAGTGGCATCAACACCAGAACCCCCCTCTAGCATGCAGCTGTCCCAACCCCTTACTTTAGGATCCTGGGCACGGGAGCCTCAAGATCTTCCCTTGAAGGGAACCCTTTGTCCAGAGTCCTCCTCAGAAGATCCCACTGGGGAGCCACCCTGGAAGAAATGGTGCAAAAGGAAGCACCTTGATTCCCCTGAGGAATCTATCACTGAGGGCACCAATTGCGATGAGGGAGAAGGGTCCCCACGGTCTCCCCCAGAAGACGTCTCATTTGGAGACATTCTTGAAATCCTCAAGCAAAGGGGAGACTGGAAGTCCTCTAACCCTTCTTTGGAGGAATCGGTGTTCTTGCTGGCTTTCTGTGCCTGGCCATCTACTTCCTGGGTGACCCCACCTGTGGATGAGCTTGTAAAACTGATCAAGCAACGTGCCTGGAAGGCCCTGGACAATGTAGAACTGTCCCTCTGAGGCCAGACAAAATTTTATCCATCCCCAAAGAACAGCCCAATTGGTCCAAGCAGTTGTTAGCTGATTCCATGGTCATGGCGTCGGCCACTAAGAGGGAACTGGCAGAAGATAGTTCCACTGTTCATTCCCCGAACAGGGAGTATGTGGCTATGGACAGACCGGGGAAGCGGATCTACTATTCAGTGACTTTTGCCATTCAATCGCTGAGCTTATCTCTGGCACACTTCACTCGCCTCCAGAGAGACCTAATTTCTGAAATGTCTACCTCTTTGGTGGGGGTACTGCCTGATGAGGTGCATGACACTGTTGCCTCACATCTCGCTACCCTGGAATCTATCTCGAACTCCTCTATGCACTTCATCTTTCACACCACCGAGGGGGCAGCTCGAGCAGCCACATCAGGCATCATAATGAGATGGCATGCTTGGATGCGTTTGTGTGATTTCACAGACCCCTTTAAATCTTCCTTCGTCAATGTGCCTGTCGATGAATCTTCACTCTTTGGTCCCAAAGTACGAGACACACTATCAAGAAGTGAGAAAGATGGAAAGACCTTGTCTGCTGTGGGCATACATCCCCCCCCCCCAGAGATCCTATTCCAGGAACCAGAGGGGAGGAAAATTGTGGTTCAAAAAGTCCCAAGGATCTTTTCTTGACACTCGTGGCGAGCAATTCCCCTGGGGCAGAGGGGGGCAACTCATCCAGAGGACTCCCCTCTTTCAGGGTAGAGGGGTCTATATAACCAGGGCACTAGAGATTCCTTCTCCGGCCAACCCTACCAGTGCTCCTGAGCAGCGGCCCGATTGCTTTCCTCTGGAAGCAGTCGGGGGTCGATTTTCTCTGCACCTACAAGCCTGGCAACTTATCACTACTGATGCATGGGTGCAGAGAAAAATATCTAGAGGCCACCATATCCCATTCAATCTTACTCCCAGACCCATCAAATGAATCCCCGATGTTCCACCCAGTCAGTGGGAAGTAGCAGCCTTAGAAATCAAAAAGCTGCTAAGAAAGAGAGTCATCCAGCCAGTCCCACCAGACCAGAGAGGATCCGGTTTTTACTCGACGTTCTTTTTAGTGCCAGAAAAGACAGGTGACTGGAGACCAATCCTGGATCTCTGCCTACTGAACAAATTCATAGAAACCTCAAAAATTCAGGATAGTCACGGTACAGTTCATCCTCCCCTTTCTAGGGAAGGACAGCTGGATGTGCTCTGTAGATCTTCAGGATGCGTATTACCACATAAAGATGGACCAGCACTTCCAGAGGTTTCTCCACTTCCGGCTGGGAGCCAGTAACTGCCAGTTCAGGGTACTGCCATTCAGTCTCTCAACATCCCCCCCCCCCCGAGTGTTCACCAAATGTATGACAGTTGTAGTAGCTCATCTTACAAGGATTCCAGGTGTTTCCGTATCTAGACGATTGGCTCCTTACAGCCACGACCAGGAATCTTCTCATCCATAGCCTCTCTTACACTCAAGACCTTGCTCTTTGCTTAGGGATTACGATCAACAAGGAAAAATCTCAAATGCCTCCAACAAAAACACTGGAATTTATTGGAGCGATCTTTGACACAACATCCTGTCAAGCTTCCCTTCCTCCTCACAGGCTCTCAAAAATAAGAAGCCAGGTTCAAGTCCTCCTCCAACAAACCTTTTGTACCAGCACGTTTTGTAGTTCAACTTCTGGACTCTATGGCAGCAACCATTACCTTAGTTCCACTGGAGAGATTGCACATGAGACTAGTGCAGTGGCTGTTTTCATCACAATGATTGATCTTAACCCATTCTCTCGACCACTTGATATGCCTTACAAATCTTTGCAAGAAAGAAATGCTTTGATGGATAAAGCCAGAATCAAATCTTTGGTGTTGAACATTCTGCCTTCCCCAGCCCAGGGCCACAGTGACCACGGATGGTTCCCTGCTAGGGTGGGGGGGCATTTTCAGAGAAAGACAGTCCCAGGCACCTGGTCCCCCATGGAGGCCAATTTGCACATAAATGTCCTGGAATTGAGGGCAGTTCTTTTAGTGTTGCAAGTGTTCCATACATCCCTCCCTTCCGGGACCATTGCAATTCAGTCGGACAACATGTCAGTTGTCTGGTATATAAACAAACGAGGCAGAACCAGGTCTTACCCCCTGTGTCGGGAAGCCGTGAGAATTTAGCACTGGGTGATAGCTTCCAACCGCTTACTTATAGCAACGCACATTCCCGGGAGTTCCAACCTTATTGCGGACAGTCTGAGCAGGAACATACTGATGCCTCACGAGTGGTCCCTCCGTCCTCTAATAGCGGATCAGATCTTCCGCCATTGGGGCAGGCCTTGCCGCAAAGTGTTTACTTCCCCTCTAAACAACAAATGCAGAATCTACTTTGCCCTGATCCCCCCTCAGGGGGAGTCACTGAGGGATGCTCTGATGCACGATTGGCCCCTGGGTCTGCTGTATGCCTTTCCCCCATTTCCCCTCATCCCAAAATTCCTCCAGAAAGCTCAGAAGCAAAGTGATCTTCATTGCCCCTTATTGGTCCCGTTAAGTCTGGTTCCCTTTCCTATGGCCTCATCTGATTCACAGCCCATGTATCCTGGATCAGTCCCAAGGTCTGCTATCTCACTCTCAGGGACTGATTCACCCCAATCTCCACAGCCTCAAGCTCACAGCTTGGTTTCTCCATTTCTGATGATTGCCAGGCTACCTGATACTTCATCTCCTGTCAGTGAGACACAAACCTTCCACCATGAACTTTATTCTAGTAAATGGGCTAGGTTCTCCACATGGACCAGAGATCATGACATAGACCCTTTCTCTATGCCTATTCAGAAGATCCTACAATACCTACAATACTCTTCTACATGCAGGAGCTTCAGCATCGACAGTTGCTGTACATTTAGCAGCTATCACAAATTTTCGTAATGGATTCGATAATTCTTCTGTTATGTCTGTGCAAAACTTTCTTGAAAGGAGTATTATATATTAAACCTCCTGTCAAGCCCCCCATAGTACCTTAGGACTTGACTTTGGTGCTTCAGTCGTTAACAAGCCCTCCTTTCAAACCTTCTAATTCATGTGACATAAAATTTTTGTCTTGGAAGACTACTGCTGGTAGCCCTTACCTCAGCGAGAAGAGTATCTGAGTTGCAGGCCTTGAGTGTCAAGAGACCTAACTTGATTTTCCACAGGGATAGTGTGTCCCTATGTACTGACCCATCCTTCTTGCCCAAGGTCATTTCTGGATTTTCAATTAACCAATCTATTGACCTGCCAGTTTTCTTCCCTCAACATTCAAACAGAGGGGAATATCTTCTGCATACCCTTAATGTTCATAGGCAACTTCGTTTTTACTTGGGCAGAACTAAATCTTTCAGAAAAATGGATCATTTGTTTGTGGCCTTTGCGGGACCCAGACTGGGTAAACCTGTCTCCAAAGTGACTCTATCTTCCTGGCTTAGAAACATCATTACCTTTATCTACCATCAGAATAAGCTGTCTTTACCTTCCAGAGTAAAGGCTCATTCCGCTAGATCGATGGCTACTTCTGTGGCTTTTCATTCCAGAGCCTCTATGGATGATATCTGCGCAGCAGCCACTTGGGCAAGACCTCATACTTTTATCACTCATTACAAATTGGATTTGGCCTCCAGGGGGCGAGCATCTTTTGGTTCTTTGGTGCTCAGGAATATCCTTCCTTAGGGCCACCCAGGATTCAAGTAGCTGGGGACTCAGTCCTGACAGTAAGGAATGAATAAAGATTTATAACATCAGATAAAGAAGTTATGTCTTACCATAATGTTCCATCTGTGTTGTAGATCTTTATTCATGGATTACTTCCTGCCCTCCTTTCCCCCTGCCTTGACTCCTGGTGGACTTTAGGATCTCCTAGTTAAGGTATTTGCTCAGACAGAGCCTCCTACTGTCTCTTTTATTATCTCTATAATATAGGGGTGGGCAAACTCGATCTGAAGAGACTATGAGAGGGGCATTGTGGGTAGGTCTTAGCTCATAGGTTCATAGGTAGGTACTAGGCTATTGGCCCTAGGGCCTATACAAGCCCAGCCAAAAAAGTACCCTGGCTTTTGCCACCCAAGAAAATTATTTTCCTGTGCCACTATCGAGCAGAGCCACAGAGGTGATCCCTGGGGTTGAATTTCCTATTTCCCATCCAATCATCAGAGAGTTTTTGGGTGGCACGAGCTTGGAAACAGCCGTGTCAGTTCCAAGGACGGAACTGAAGTCCTATCAGTAATGAATGAATAAAGATCTACAACACAGATGGAATGTTATGGTAAGACATAACTTCTTTTTTCCTCTTCTTTTTCCTCAGACTTTCCTGGTCTCTCTGGATCTCAAGGACGCATATCTTTACATCCCTATTTATCCTCTTTTCAGGAAATATTTGTATTTTTCTGTCTCTTCTTTGCATTTTCAGTTCTCTGCTTTGCCTTTTGGCTTTTCTATTACCCCAAGTGTCCTCACCAAATGCATTGCTCCCATTCAGCCTTCCTCCCCAGAGATCTTGATTCAGCACCTCCACTATGATATTTGCCTCTTGCAAAGACTAGAGATTACAATAAATTTCCAGAAATCCTTCCCGACTCCTTCTCATGATCATGTTTCTCTCAGGTGCAGGCTGCAGACCATGCCTGTGCTGGTTTCCCTGTCACCACCTAAGGTTCTGGGTCCAACTGCCTTTTTTCAATCCCTTTTTCCTCAAGTCTCTGTTATGGCCAGGGAGTTTCTAAGGGCTCTGGGTTACATGGCTTCCACCATTCCTTTGCTTCCTCTAGTCAGACTCCATATGAGGAAGCTACAGTGGTTCCTAAAATCAGTTGGCTTCAACGTTGTCATCTTTTAGACTTTCTAGTTCCTCTTCTTCCATGTCTCAAACTAGAGCTACAGTAGTGGATTCTTCATTCATGTTTCTCTACCCAGGGCATACTTTTCAGCCCCCATTCCCCTCTCAAGAACTTGTTTTGGATGCTTCAGACACAAGGTGGGGAGCTTCTTTCAGTCTTCTAAAGGTTCAGGGCCTTTGGCCCATTTGACAGAGCGAGGACCATATCAACATCAAGAGGATGAGAGCTCTCCTCCTTACTTTTCAGGCCTTCCATACTCTTTCTTCAGGTCCTCTCAAAGTCTTTACAGACAGTACTACAGTGATGTGGTACATCAACTAGCGGGGGTGGGGGGGACAAGGTCCAACCTTTTGTGCAGACTGGCTCTTCAGGTTTGGGATCTGGCTGTCCAGTATCAAGTGACTCCTCAGGCTGTTTATATTCCTTCAGAACTAAACATTACGGCAGAGTCTCTGAACAGGTCCATAACACAGACTCACAAGTGAATGCTTCACATAGATGTGTTTTTGGACATTATCCATCAGTGGGATAGTCCTCAGGTAGATCTTTTTGCCTCCCCTCTGAAAAGACAACTTCTTTTTTGCACCAAAGTCCCAAGTCCTCTGACGTGGAAGATGGACATCCTGTCTTGTTTTTGGAAGGGGGAGTTTCTCTAAACCTTCCCTTCCCTTCATCTCATTCCGAGAGTCTTTCTCAAGATAGAACATAACTTCCTCAGTACTTTAATGATGACTTCCTTTTGGCCCAGACAGCATTGTTTCCCCCTTCTTCTGCATCAGACTAAGGGCATTCACCACAAGTTACCTCACAGGGTGAACCTGCTCATACAAGATGAGGTCTCTCATCCATCCTCTCTTGTCCAATCTTCAACTGACACTGTGGGTGATAGAGTTTTGATCCCTTTTAGGCACCTCTTTTTCTGAGAACGTGCTTTGGGTCATGCAAGAAGCAATAAACCCACTACTAGGAAATCTTATGATCTAAAGTAGTTTACTTAATTTGGTCTTCAACCATGGGATATAGATCCAGCAACTTTTACTAGCATCTGCTCCGAGCTCTAAACTCCTCCCTTTACCCATAATACACCTCCTCTGCCTTCCATCCCCAGATCTCGTTTGCCGCGAATAGCTTTGCTTCGTGATCTCTTGAGCTCCAACTTTTCAAGTGGGTAAAAAAGCCTTTAAACTAATTATTTTCCTTAAAAGTTGTTAGGTAATGGTAGAATAGGTTCCCCTCTCTCCTCCCCTCACTTGGTGCATCAAATTGTAGTGTTTTAGGATAGTTAGCTTAGTTTTTATAGTTGTGTGGATTTTTTGCCCCCCCCCCCCCGTGTTCCTGTGTGTGAGTGTGGTGAGTGGGTGTTGTCAGAGAGAAGGAAATAACTTTTTTCCTTAAATATTTTCTCTCTCTTCTGATAGAATGGCTCACAAGCCTATTTTCAAGTGATGCACTGTGTGTGGCCATAAATTATCCCCTGCGGATGGCCACACTCTGTGTGCTATGTGCTTGGGCATGGCCAATTTGAGTGTAGACTGCACTATATGTGCACAGTTCAATCCTCGTGCCATTAAGGATAGGAAGGCCAAGTTGGCCCTAAAAGGCCTTCTTCCACCTTCTGAGACTTC
The DNA here is from genome assembly GCF_019279795.1 of Protopterus annectens. Taxonomy (NCBI): domain Eukaryota; kingdom Metazoa; phylum Chordata; order Ceratodontiformes; family Protopteridae; genus Protopterus; species Protopterus annectens. Next base: position 42,891,411 of record NC_056733.1, read on the forward strand.
TGCCTCATTTTCGGCTTCGGTCACAGGGGCTGCTGTGGCTGCCGCTCCTTCCTCTCTTCCTCTGGCTTCTCCTTCCTCCCAGGGTGGGACTCAACCTCCTGTGCAAAGCCTGTGGAAGCAGAGTGGAAAAGAGGCAGAGAGAAGGAGAGAGAGTCGAAGGCGAGGGAAAAGTGAAAGAGATCTCCGGACCTCCCTTCACCTGTAAAAATGTCACAGATCTGAGACTTCCCTCAGCTCTGATCTCCGAGGTTCTTCCTGGAGCCAGAGGAGACATGTTCAGCTTTTAGGGCCTCGGTGCCCCGACCCACCAGGTCAGAGTCCGTGGCCTCATCGAGGTCCACCTGGTCTTTGTCAGAGGTTGATCTGGATAAAATGATGAGGTTTATCCGTGCTCAGATCCAGATGGGGGTCGTGCCAGCCCCCCTCCCTCAGGAGGGGGGAGCTCACTTCCTATTTTTCCAGCCGGTATCTCCTTCTCCGATCTGACCTTCGGGTTTGCAGAATTCGGTTCCGAGAATGGCTTTGGTCAGGAGGTCGGCCCCGATGGTTGCTGCTTCCTCGATGCCGACAGCTGCCTGGAGCATGTCTGATCCAACCACCTCGGATCCGAGCCACTCTTGGAGCCGGAGCTTGAGTGGCTACATGGTAGAAAGGATTCTCTCCGCTGGATCGAGACCCCTGACTGCCCCCTCGGACTCCACCCAGACACCCTCAGCTATGCCTATGGTCCCCATTGTTTTACCAGAGGGACAGCTCATGCTCGAGGAGCCCCAGATGGTTCCCCGTGAGGAACAAGTGGCTTGCAAGTTCCCCGGAGAGCCCCACTGGAGAGGTACCTCACAAGCATACGTGTAAGAGGAGGCACTTGGACTCCCCCGAGTCCCTCACTGAGGACACAAACTTGGATGATGGAGAAGGTTCCCCTAGGTCACCTCCTGAGGATGTCTCCCTTGGAGACATCATGGAAATCCTGTGCCAACGAGGAGGTTGGTCTGCCCCCAAACCTTCTTCTGATGAGTCCGTGTTCCTGGAGGCTTTCGTCATGGGCCCATCTACTTCCTGGGTGTCCTCTCATGTGGATCCTTTGGTGGATCTGGTCACCTCGCGGGCATGGAAGCAACTGGACACCATGGAACCTATTCCAAACAGATCCAACAAGATTTTAAGCCCCCCCCAAAGACAGACCAGCATGGAACAAGGGTCCCCCGTAGATGCTATGGTGGTAGCAGCAGCCACGAAGAAAGAACTTGCTCAGAAGAGTTCCTCGGTTCATCCTCCTGACCGAGAGTCGTGGATGATGGACTGCCTAGGGTTTACGCTCAGCTACCTTTTTGATTAGTGCGCTGAACTATTTGGCCCATGTCACTAGACTCCAATGTGACCTTGTAAAGGAGTTGGAGGAGTCTCCCCCCAAGTCCATGTCGCAGGAGGACAAGGCTTCATTCTCCGTGAGGATGGATACTTTAAAAGCAGTCTCCAACACGTCCATGCGACTCATTTCACATGCTATGGAAGGAGCGGCTAGGGCAGCTGGGTCCGGCGTGTCCATGAGGCGCAATGACTGACTCAAGTTATGTCAACTTTCGGAACCCTTCAAGGCGTCCTTTGCCAATGGCCCTTATGACTGCTCTACTCTCTTTGGTAAGACCATCAAAGAGACACTAGTCCAGAGTGAGAAGGACAGGAAGACACTGTCTGCCGTCGAGCTCTGCTTCTCAAAACCTCAAATGTCCTTTTCCCAGAACCAGAGAGGGAAAAAGAAGATGTGGTTCCGGAAATCACATTATTCCCAGGACACACAGGGCTCTTCTTCCCCCAAAGGCAGAGGGGGACAGAATGGACACCGGGCCAGCAGCAGAGGGGGTCAGAGGAATTTTGGGTCTCAAGAACTTTTCTCGACAGACCCAGGTAGCAACCCTGAGGGGTTGCCTGACTGCTGTACTCTGATGGCAGCCGGGGGGACGATTGTCCTTGCACCTAGCAGTATGGGAGTCTATAACTACAAACTGCCGGGTGCTTCAGATCATATCCAGAGGATACTCTCTCCCCTTTGCGGGTTTCCCCAAATCTCCCAGACACCTCCTGGACGTACCACCCACACAAAGGGAGGCAGCAGCACAGGAAATTTCCAAGCTGCTAGAAAAATGAGCCATCAAAACTGTTCTCCCAGATCAGTCCGGATCGGGCTTCTACTCCAGGTTCTTTTTGGTGCCAAAGAAAATGGAAGACTTAAGGCCCATTCTGGACCTCTCTACACTGAACCTGTCAGTTGCCAAAGAGAAGTTCCGGATGGTCACATTACAGTCCATCATGCCGTACCTGCAAGAGAGCATCTGGATGTGCTCGTTAGACCTCCAGGATGCTTACTATCACATAAAAATGCACAGATGCTCCAGGAAGTTTTTCCACTTCTGACTAGGAGCCAATCATTACCAATTTTGAGCCTACCTGTTCGTCTCTCCACAGCCCCTAGGGTGTTTACCAAAGTGATGGCGGTGGTAGCAGCTCACCTGAGGCTTCAGGGTATTCAGGTCTATCTGTACCTGGACGATTGGCTCCTCACTGTTCCCACTAGGCGTCTACTCTCCCAAACCAGGGATTATTTCCTGACTCTTGCCCTGCATTTGGGGATCACAATCAATGCATCCAAATCTCTCCGAGATCCTGTACAGGTGATAGATTACATTGCTGCCAGGATAGATACTCTTCAGTGCAAAATCTTCCTGACCTCGGAGAGAGTTCAAAACCTGAGGATGCATGTCTCCCTGATCCACCACTCTCATCTCCCAACAGCAGAATCAGTGTTGAGGGCCTTAGGCTCAATGGTGGTGACCATAACTCTTCTCCCGTGTGCCCGGTTACACATGAAAATTCTAGAGTGGGCTCTAGCTGTACAGTGGTCCCTGCTGGAACTGCCATTGGGCTATCCAATTCAACTCAGTCGAGTCTGTCGGTCGTCACTCATATGGTGGATGTGCTCTCCGGACATTTTGGAGGGACGACCCTTTGTTCCAGCCCTGGCCCAAGCCACAGTGACCACGGATGCCTCCCAGCTCAGGTGGGGGGGGGCATTGTTCGGGCAGGACAGTCCAAGGCCTGTGGTCCCCCATAGAGACCAGCTTGCACATAAATGTAATAGAGATGAGGGCAGTCATTCTAGTGTTGCAGGCCCTTCATGTCTTTCTTCCTCTGGGAACAATTGCGATTCAGTCAGACAGCATGTCACTGGTCTGGTATATCAACAAACAGGGAGGGACCAGATCTTACCCATTTTGTCGTGAGGTCATGAGAGTGTGGGAATGGGCGATATCCACCGGTCGCTTTCTCATCGTAACGCACATTCCGGGACGGTCCAATATCCTAGTGGACAGGCTAAGTCGGACCATTCTGATGCCTTATGAGTGGTCTCTGAATCTGTCAGTAGTGGAACAGATCTTCAACGAATGGGGTCAACCTTGCTGCAATCTCTTCATGTCTCCTTCCAATGTGAAGTGCAGCGAGTTTTTCGCTCTGAACCTCCTGCCGGGGGAGTCCCCCCAGAGATGGTCTAGTTCATGCTTGGCCTCCTTCTGTATGATTACCCGCCAGTACCTCTTATTCCGAGATTTCTACAGAAAGCTTGTCGACTGGGGAGCAAAGTGATTCTCATTGCCCCATTCTGGCCTCGCCAGGTATGGTTTCCCTTCCTTTGGTCTCACCTTCTGGCTCCTCCTTGGATCCTAGATCCCATTCAGGGTCTAATTTCACACCTTTCGGGGGTGCCTCATCCAAATCTGGACAGTCTGAAGCTCACAGCTTGTCTGCTCCAGTTCCCGTGATTGCTAGGACTCCTGGACTATCCTCCTCAGTTTGATCTATTTTGGTGGCTGCTCATAAATCTTCGACCAAGAAGGTTTATTGCAGCAAGTGGAAACATTTTTCCTTTTGGAGCTCTCAAAGGAGTTTAGACCCTTTCACGGCTCCTATTTCCACCATTCTTGATTTTCTAGCTGATATTTTTCAACACAGAGCTAGTTCTTCTACTGTCAAGGTTCAGTTGGCTGCCATCTCTCATTATTATGTGGGCGAGAATTCTGCCTCTTTAGCCTCTTCCAGACTGTGTAAAGCCTTTATTAAAGGCACCTTTTTGTTATGCCCTCTGGTCAAAGATCCTGTTCCCCCATGGGACCTTACTATGGTTCTTCAAGCTTTGGTTGCTCTGCCTTTCGAGCTTGCCACAACTTTTATCTTGGAAAATAGCTTTCCTGGTGGTTATTACCTCTGCCAAAAGGGTTTCAGAATTACAGGCCTTGTCCATCAAAGTTCCTTACATGATTTTTCACAAAGATAGGGTTTCCCTTCGAACCAATCCATCCTTTCTTCCTTAGGTGGTATCACCAGTTAATATCAATCAGACCATCAATTTGCCTGTGTTTTTTTCCCAATTTTACTAACAAGATGGAATACAAACTCCACCTGTTGGATGTTCATAGACAGTTACAATTTTATTTACACAGGACAAAAAATTTCCGTAAATCTGATCAATTGTTTGCATCCTTCTATAAACCCCCTTTTTGGGGAAACCTATCTCCAAGGTCACTATTGCTAGATGGATTTCTTCATGCATTCTTCAAGTCTATAAGGACAGAGGCATGTCTCCTCCAGGTCTGGTAAGAGCTCATTCCACTAGGTCCATGTCTACTTCTGCAGCCTTTTGGTCTAGAGTGTCTTTGGATGATATTTGTTCTGCAGCTACTTGGTCCTCATCTCATACATTTATTTCTCATTACAAATTGGATTTGACTTCCAGAAGGAGAGCTTCCTTTGGTTCCGTGGTGCTCCAGAATATCCTTCCATGAGGGCCTCCCAGGAATTTAGTAGCTGGGGACACTGTCCCACAGGTTGAAGACCAAATGAAGTAAACTACTTCAGATAAAGAAGTTATGTACTCACCATAATGTTCCATCTGAGTAGTTGTACTTCATTTGTCTTCAACCATCCCTCCTTCCTTCCCCCGGACCTTGGCATATGATCAGCTTACGGGCTGCTGTATAGGCTACAAGTATTTTTTCAGGTCAGGTTATCAGTATAAGGTTCAGCAAACTTGATCTGGGGAAGTACAACTACTCAGATGGAACGTTATGGTGAGTACATAACTTCTTTTTTCCAAATGGAAGAGATTTTCAGTCTGGTGCCTTGCTCATAACTAGGATCCATTTAATGTGGAGGTTCCTCTGGTTCTCTCTTATTTGTCTGCTGCATGCTGGGTTGGATTTCAGTTAAAGCTCATCTTTCAGCTGTTTCTGCTTGTTTGCCCTTGACTCCTCCTGTGGCCTCTGTGTTTGAGGTCAAACAATTTCTTAAAGGTGTCCTTCATGTTAGGCCTCCTAGGAAGCCTGTTCTTTCTTCTTGGGACCTTAAATTTTATTCTTGAAAAATTGGCTCGGCTCCTTTTAAACCTGCATCTTCAGTTCTTTGCAGCATTGTACATGGACGACTGTTCTTCTTTTGGCCCTTACTTCAGCTAGAGGGGTGTCTGAGCTTCAGGCCCTTATGGTTGTTCCTCTTTTTTAGCTTTTCATAGGGACAGGGTGTCTCTTCATATTAATCCTTCTTTTATGCCCAAGGTAGTTAATGATTTGTCACTTATCAGTCTATTAATTTGCCTACTTTTTTTCCTTCTCCACAGTCTACAAGTAAGAAAGTTCTTCATACCTTGGATTTGCATAGATATTTCAGATATTATTTGGATAAGACTAAGGCCATTTGCATGTCTGAGCAACTTTTTGTTTCTTTTCATCCTAGATCTCTAGGTTTGGCTGTTTCTAGGTAAACCATTTTTTCATGGATCTCTAAGGTCATTTTTTTGTTACTTTTTTCATGGGAAAAGTCTTTCTGTATCTGTAAAGGTCCATTCTACCAGGGTTGTGGGTTCCTCTGGTGCTTTTTCCATGCATGCACCCTCTGTGAGCAGCAACTGCAAGGTTTGAAAGCTGCTACAGGGAGAGTATAGGTGGGGGGGTTCCCAGTCTCCGACATTCAGATGATCGGTCCCTATCCTGGTTTGCTTAGCTCCCACCCTGGAAGAATGAATGGTATGGCTCTTGCGTCTTGGGAATGAATGCGTCAATTTACAGCTAAGGGATTTCGGCTGATGTAAGAATGGGGAGAACAAAAAGCAAACAAGGCTAGTCCATGACTCCAGGTGTCCAGTGGTTGGCTGCCCGGTAAACTATTCAAGCTCATCTGTATAAAATGATTTCAAGTTATTTAGTTACATTCAGCACTGCCACCTCATTGCTACCACTGCCAACTTTGTGGTGTACTGTTGAAGCATAAACTCACTAGGCTCATTGCTGTGGACACTACACTTATACTACTTTTGGTGTCTCCAATGTAGTAAACTGAGCCACCACCTATGTTTATCATTCCCACTGCTGTAGTTGCCCTTAGGCTATATGGATTATTTCTTGCTAAGGAAACAACTGTCTAGCTTCAAAAAGCTCCTGTCCGCACCCAATTCCTACATGTGTGACTTCTGATTAGTTAATCCCCAGCAGGGAAATCAGCAGACAGAGTGAAGCTTTCCCTAGTGCTTTCTTGCTCTCTCAAGAAGAAGCATCTGTTGGGCTTCACAGGAACAGCAATCAGCTAACAGCTTTTTTCTGGCAGACAAGTCCCCATTGGGGAATTCCACTTAGAAATTATTGCCCTTTTAATAGAAATAGCACCTATTTTTTTAATAAAAGTAGTATTTCCCTTTTAGGAAATGTAATATTTTTTACAATATTGGAAGTTTCTGGTCAGAGACCTCTATTTTTAGCTACAATTAACTGTTAATGTATTTGGAGCTATTTTTTAAAAAAAAAAGTATGCATTGCTTTTTCCCAAATTTTGAATTTTGTGGGACAGAAAAATGGGCAGGACCAGAACAGGAATGGAAACTGAATGAGGGGGGCTTCCAGGAATAGATCCAGGTGTAGGGCATACCTCAAATAAATCTTTTTACCTCCTTTTAAAACAGGCAACTAAACCAGGGGCCCATTAGGGATTTTGTACCACTGGTGCTCAAGTATTTGTATGGGTTACTTTCCTGTGGCATCACTTGTTCCTCTATAAAGGTTCATCTTATGGCCATTTCAGCATATCTGCCCATGGACCCTCCTCTTTCTTCTCTATTTATGGTAAAACAGTTTCTAAAAGAAGTCTTAAGCCTAAGACTTCCTCATAAACTGGTTGCTGCACCTTGGGATCTCAATTGTATACTGGAGTAATTTCACCCATTGAACCTGCATATCAAGCTGATGTAAGATTCTTGACTTATAAAACTGTATTCGTCATTGCTGTGATATCTGCAAGAAGAATATCTGAGTTGTGTATGTATTTCTTATCAAAGGCCAAAAGGGACACCTTGTGTCAAAACAGACAATTTCCAGGTGGTTTTCTTCAGATATTGTTTTTTACTGTTATTCCCACCTTAGCAAATTCACTCCAAGCAGTATCAAGGCACATTATTTTAGAGCCTTGCCTTCTTCAATGGCACACAGTGAAGGGGTGACTCTAGAAGCAGATACATGGTCCTCTGTACATACTTTTTACAAAGTGTTACAAACCAGATTCCTTTTCTAAGTCCAGTTCAAACCTTGCTGGGACCTTTCCCCAGGGCTCTTGGATCCATATCATTCCTCCCAGGTTGGATAACTTTTTGTAATCACCCTGTACTGCCTAAGGTCTACTGCAGCTGTGAGAATAATAAACATAGTACAATTGTGTAAGTTGCACTTACCCATAACAGTAGATGTTCAAATTCCTCACAGCTGGAGTGGTCCCATCCACCCACTCTCGTATATAGTTGTGATATAAAGAAAGGTTGTGCTTGTTTCTGTTTTATATATTTTATTATTATTGGTTGGTTGCTTCAGAAATGTTAGGCTCTTCTGTCATTGTATGAGTAAGAAAGTCCTGTAGAAAGCTTCACTCTGAATGCTGATTTCCCTCCTTGTGATTAGCCAATCCATAGTCAGAGTGAAAGAGTGGGTAGGAGACAGAGCTTTTTGAAGCTGGCTGTGTTTTTTTTTTTTTGCTTCCTAGGTAGGAAATAACCCATATAGCCTAAGGACAAGTGCTGCAGTGAGGAATTTGGACATCTGCTGTTATGGGTAAGTGCAATTTACACATCTGTGCTTTCCAGGAATGGCAGTCTGACATCAGCCACTCACTCCCATCCTCCTCCCCCCTGCCCTGGCTTTTCCAGTGCCCATATTTTCTCCTTTTCCTACTATGATTTCATTCCATTAATTGATTTCACTTATGCATGGTTAGACATACACCTTATTCATACTTCCATGTCTTAGAAGACAGTTTATAAAATAGTTATTTAAACATTGGTCTGATGTTGTCTTTTTCATCTGTTCCTCAACTGATGGGTTTTAGATCTGGCTTTGGTTACATCCACAGACTTTGGCTGTATAGCTTGAGCTCCTCCTCTTACCCATAATCCCCTCTTTAGGCTGGATTACCTCGGCTCTCATTTGCCAATTCAGTGATTTAGACATGGTCATCCGCAGCTTGAGTGTACGGTCGGATAAGAGACTTAATTTTTGATCTTTACTGTTAACTTTACCTTTTCCCTGCTCACTTTCCCCTTCTTGTGCTAAAAAAATGCTCTGTACTATTTGGTAAAGTGTCTGTGTTTTGTTCCTGTTGTGCTTTACAGGCCTTGTGCCCTGTGTTGGCTTTTCTCCTTTTTATTGCTATCAGTTCTTGGGCACCTGTTTATACCATTGCTGGTAGTGTCTTCCTGCATACCATAGTTGGTACAAGGTCTGCCTTTCCCTTTTTGTTCTTCTGTGAAAGATGATTGATAAGTCTATGGACTTCAAGATGTGTACTTCATGTGGACACAAAATTCCCAACTCAGATGCCCAACCTGAGTGTTTATTGTATAAGGGCTGCCCATCTTAATGCAGAGTGTGATATCTGTGTGGGGTTCAACCACCATGGGCTCATTGAGTGCCATAACAAACTTGTGCTAAGAGGACTGCTCCCTTCTACTACAACTTCTTTTGCTGGAACTCCCACTCCCCTTCTAAAAAATTATCAAAGAAGGCTAAAGGGGATTTTTCGTTAAGGCAAAGGACTCAAGGAAGTATTCCCTTAATCGTTCTCCTTCATCTGTTTCGGGCTTGGCTCCACCCTAGAAGGTGCAAAAATATTCAGATCCATCTGGCTTCTTGGATCCGAAAAGATCCAAGTCCAAGTCTGTAGTCCACCACTCAGCAAGATTACTTTGAAGCCTATTCCCTCGAGGCACCATTCATCTTTTTTACAATAGACTCCTCTAATGGTATCCAGACCACCTTCAACTTCTTCATCCCTCAGATAATCTAGGAGTCTAACTGAAGCAGATGTGGACAGAATGATGAGGAAATTCCTCAGGACCCAAATTCAATTGGGATTGTTTCCAGCTCTAGCTCCCATCAGACCAAAGAGCATACCTCCAGCTCAAATTCAACTCTTGACCCCTACTCTAATCCATCCTGTGGTTTTAGAGCACTCAGACTCAAGAAATCCAAGTTTGTCTTGTTGGATCCGAAGGTTTGGCCTTCATCAAGTCTGTGATACAGTTGGCTCTGACTTTGGAGTAAACAGTGTGACCTTGGAGCCGTAGCATCGGCACTGAATCTAGGGGTATTGAGTTCGACTCCAATGCTCTTGGAGCCACCCCTACCTTTTGGGGCCTCAGTGCTAGCCAGCTTGGCTCTGACTTCTGCATCAAGGCATCCTGGACAGGTGGCTTCAGCTCCTACAAGGCCATCTCTGGTTCCCCCATGGCTTCTGCCTTTGAGATAGTGGAAAGAGCTTTCTCCAGCTCCATGGATAAGACAGCCTTTTCTTCTTGGGTCCACCCCCCTCCTCAACTATTTGCTTTGGACACTGAGTCTCTTCATCCTGTCCCATCACGGCAGCCGGCACGGGCAAGCTGGGAGACAGTCCTCATCCAGAACTCTGCTCACATTTCTGAGTCCTTCCAAGAGCTTCCCACTGTGCTGCAAACTCTTCTCCTCCTTTCTCCTCCCTTCAGTGCCAAGTGCAGAAGGTATTTCTCCCCAATATCCCCAGAGGAGGAGTCACCAAGATACTTTCTGGTTCATGATTGGCCTTGGTCTTCTTTATGCCTTTCCTCCCTCTCCTCTCATTCCTAATTTTTTCAGAAAGTGTTTCCGTGGAAGAGCAAAGTAACTCTTATTGCCCCATTCTGGCCTCAGCAAGTGTGGTTTCCCTTCTTGTGGCCTCGCCTAGTATACCCTCCCTGGATGTTGGATCCATCTCCGGATCATTATGTCTCATCCATCAGGGATAACTCATTCTGACATTTGGGCCCTCAAGTTAACTGCATGGCTTCTCTACTTCCAGTGATGGCTAGATAGTCCAGACTTTCTTCTCCAGTTTGACATATCCTCACATCCTCTCAGAAGGACCCTACTAGGAAGATTTACAAGTGCAAATGGAAGAGCTTTTCTCTTTGGGCTCATCAAAGACAACTAGACCCATTTTCAACACCTGTTCTATCTCTCTTTGGTTTTCATGCCTCTGTTTTCAGTAGTAGAGCTAGTTATTCCGCTGATAAAGGTCCAACTTGCAGCTATCTCTGATTTTCACATAGAAGAAAACCATTCATCCTTGGCATCATCAAGATTATGTAAAGCCTTTCTTAAAGGTAGCTTCTTGTTCTGACCACCAATTAAGGATACCACTTCTCCATGGGATTTAATAATACTTCCTCAAACTTTGACTCAGTCCCCCTTTGAGATGCCTGCCAAGATGAACTTAAAGTTTTTTTTCTTGGAGAACAATATTTTTGGTTGCAATCAGCCAGATGGGTACCAGAACTCCAGGCCACCATATCTGATCTTTTACAAGGACAAGGTGTCCATCCATACTAATCTTTCTTTTCTACCTAAAATGGCTTTAGAAACGGCTGTAAATCAGTCCATCAACCTTCCTGTTTTCTTTCTAAAATTTTCTAGCAAAGGAGAATACATGCTGCCCCTATTGGATGTTCATAAGCAGCTTAGATTCCATTTCCACAGAATTAAAGCTTTCAGAAAATCAGACCAGCTATTTGATTCTTTTTCCAAACCTAAATTGGGCAAGTCAGTCTCAAAGGTAACTTTGGCCAGATGTCTCCTTGGTTGCATTTCATTTGTCTATATGAAGAAAGGGTTGACATTACCTAAACCTCCTAAAGCTCATTTCACCAGATCTGTGGCCACATCCTCCACTTTCTGTTCCAGAGCTTCCATAGATGTCATTTGTGCAGCTGCAACTTTATCTAATACTCATACTTTTATTGCTCATTACAAATTGGACCTTTTGTCTAGGAATAGGGCAGCATTTGGCTCCACTGTACTTTGGAATATCCTTCCTTAAGGACCACCCTGGGGTGTTTTAGCTGAGGACTTTGCCCCATCACTTGAGGAATGGACAAAAAAGACTACCTCAGGTATGAACGCAATGTAGTCGCTGTCATGATGCATCTGTGTTGTCTGTTTTCATACTTTCTCAACCTCTCCCTTCCAACCCCCTTCCTACTTGGAAAATGTTCATATGGACACCTAATATGTCCTGAGGAGTGTTTTCCTACCTGCCTTTCCAATGAATTCCAGCCGTTTTCTTCCTAGTCTACCTGGAATTTGATTTACGATTGCACTGCATTCTTGCCGACTTTTTTGTTGTGGTGTAGGATAATAGGCAGTTTAGAGGGCAAACTCAGTCTGAGGCAATCCAGACTAAAGAGAGGATTATAGGTAAGAGGAAGAGCTCAAGATATGAAGCCATAGTGTGTGGAAGTAACCAAAGCTGGATCCGAGGTCAGATCAGAGACCCATTGAGCGAGGAGGGATGAAAACAGACAATACAGTTGCATCATCGCAGTGAGTACATAACTTTCATGTGTTAGATGTAGCAAAGCTCATACCAGAATTTCAGGATCTGCATAGCTGAAATGTATAATACCAAATGTTTCAAATAACATTAATTAAAAAAAATGTAATTAGTCCATATAGTGCAGTGTTTATAATCTTTTGGAAGATGAGGTTATGGATGTGGAGTCCTATCCTCCATAAATCCCACCGTTGGAGGATGTTTTTTAAGAAGCTTGTAATTCTCCTCTGCTCATTGAGGTTCTGCCTAAAATAATGTTTAAGAAATTCAGGGTATCTTCTGCCATGCCTGGACTCCAAGCCCCCTTGTCTGCAGGTCCTGCTTTGGTGTCCTCAATAACTTCTAATAAAAGGATTTTGTCTTTTTCAAATCCTGTTCCTTCAGATAAACTAAACAAAAGCTAGAACCTCAGTGAAAGAAGCTAGCTCACTCCAGCATGGTGGCTTTCAAAGGGTTTAACTACCAGTGTTTTATGGGGAAGTTTGTGCTGAGATGAACGTATAGCTTAGATGAGTTTGTTGCATCATTATTACCTGATGCAAAAGGTCTATGTCAAAGTTATTGTGGCCATTGTTTCCCATGTGTCAAAGCATGCTTTAAAGAGTACCTTGGAGGGTAATGATTCTATTGCTAGAAATGCAACATCATTAATGATGATGAGGAGGTGGTATGCTTGGTTGCATAGCCAAAACTTTTATGTTGAGTTAAACAAGGAGATTTTGATTGCTCTACTTGAGTCTGATTGTATGTTAGGTACAGCAGCTAATCAGATCCTTAAAAACTCAGATGATAGAGGAAAATTCATGCAAGGGGTGTTAAAAATGTTTCATATTCCCAAATTACCTTCCTTTAAGCAGGATAAATACCAGTGGCCTTCAAAACATAAGTCCCAGCCAACAGAAACCAAAGCAATAAAAGGAAACAGCAGGATGAGAGCCCTGTCAAGTCTAACAAGAGGGTTCCTTTCTCAAAAAGGATAAATCCCTCTTCTGATTTATGACTGTGCTGAAGCATGACATCTGTCTTTCTCAAGCCCCTCCTCTGGTTTCCATTTCTGTAAAGTTAGCTCTCAAAAAGGTGGCCTGGCTGTCAGTGGTTTTTGACAAATGGATAGCCAACGTTGTTGACAGGGGTTACAGATGGCAGTGGAAAGAACATCCACCTCCATTAAAAGGTGTTCCCCTCATCTGCTGGACCCAACTTTGTTATTCACTTCTATTTTCTGGCAAATGCTGGACTTTGAGGGTCAGAGAACTGGTCTCTCCTTTAGAAACCATGAGAGGTTTCTGCTCAAGAATTGTCATGATCCCCAAAAAATAGCTGTCACTGAGACTGGTGTTGGACTTTTACTTTCTGAATACATTTGTTGAAGTCCCCAAGTTCAAGATGCTCACCCTGCAGACACTGCTTTCCCAGTTGATGGACCACTGCTTCATGGTGACCCTGGGCTTGAAGTATGTATATCATCAGATCCCATTGCTTGTTGCATTAGGTGATTTCTGAGATTTGTTGTGTCTGGCTCTCAATATCAGTTTTCTCTACTGCCCTTTGGGGTATTTGCTGCACCTGGAGTGTTTATGAAATGCTTTGTCCCGATAGTGACCCACAATCTGACTCTGGGCACCCACATTTTTCCTTACTTGCACGACTGGCTGATCTGTGCAGAGTCTGTGTCCAGGTGTTTGCATTCACAAGTAAAGGTCTCAGTCTTAGTCTTCCAGCTAGAGTTCAAGTTGAAACTCCAGAAATCATGTCTGACATCCTTGCAAAGACTAGTCTTTCTGGGGTGCCTAATCAGTTTCCACAAGAAAATGGTCTTTCCTCTAGAAAACAAGATCATGTCTTACCAGACAGTGTTTCTGGAATTCTCCAAGAGGAATATTGCCTCGGCAAGAGAATTCCTAAAAATTCTTTGGCTGCTGGCTTCCATGGTTGTCATGATACCAGTGGCCTGTCTTCACATAAGAAAAGTTTAGTGGCATGTCCAAAAATGTTGGACCCAGCACCGGTATTCCCTGGAATCCCAGTTGCTGCTGCTGCCCTTCATCGTGCAAGATGTACAGTGGTGGAGAGATCCGTGGAGTATTAATCCAGGACATCCTTTCTCCTCTCTGGTGCCAGTGGAGTCTGTCCAGACAAATTCATCTAACTTTGGTTGGGAAGCTGTGTCAATGAGGATGCCAGTGCATAACACTTGGGGGCCCAAGGATGCACAGAAACATATTAGTATGAAGGAGATGTTGTTAGTGTTTCATGCCTTGAAAATCCTTCACCACCAGTGGACTCTCCAGGTCCTTATTTGGTTACAAGCAACACCACAGTGGCATGGTACCTCAACAAACAAGGGAATACAAGGTCATTCATTCTCTGCTGGTTATCAACAAGGTACATTACTCTCCATAAAATTTTTCTGAACATTGTAACACATGGATAAGAAAAAAAAGTATGCAGTATGCTTGGTTTTGTCAGATTTCTGGTATACTACAATCCTTTTGATTGTATCTTTATTTACTACTATGTTTCATATATCTAGTTGCATAACAGTGCCAAACATGCACTTGCAGAAACTCCTCAAGCTGTTTAACTTATGTTTAGCTACTGACATTGTCCCTGATGTGTCCTGCACTGCAGTGGTGATGTCTCTTGATATGGGTGGCCTTATAAGTCTCATCTAGAAATCTATGAGGTCTATCATAACTAACCACATAAACTGTAATATCAAGACTCCTTTTTGACTTGACTCCCTCCCCTTACAGTTTGGCTTTGCGAAGGGTAGGTCCTTTCTAGTTAATCTGGTAAACTTCTTCAAAATAATTCCAGAGGCTGTAGATGGTTGCCATGGAGGTGTATCTTGACCTGGTGAACATCTTCAACACCATTCCCAGTGCTGGCATCATACAAAAGCTAATTACTTTAAAAATTGACCCATATGTAATAAGATGGACAACTAACTGGCTGAAAGACTGAGCCCACAAAGTGTGAGTTGCAGATTCCTCATTAGTAAGTATGAAAGTGACCAGTGGTATCTCTCAGGGCTCACTGCTGGGACCTCTTTTTTCTGGTATTTATTTCTCAGATCACTAAGTGGAAAGGCAATACCTCTTGCACTTAAACTTTGTAGATGACTGCAAACTGAAGGTTGTTATTAAGTTACCTGGGATACCCAAACTCACCTGAATAACTCTCCCTAGTAAACCCATGATGTACTAAAAATTAGCTCAAACTCAATGCTAAAAAGTGCAATGCCATTTTGATGACAACCTTTCCCCACTACAAAAGGAAAATTATGTCAGGGACTTAGAAACTTGGGCTGATAGCTCCTTCTCATTTAACCATCGTGTGACAACTGTTGTCAGAAAATAATTTTATTTAGTCCCACCTAATTGCCACAGGAATATCATCACAGTCTAAAGAGGCAATCACTCCCTTATACTCAACATTGATAAGACCAGTTATTAAATACAATACCCCCCTTTGGGATGTATCTCACTAAAAATATCAAACAATCAGAAAGACCCCAAAGGCTCCTAACCAGTAAAATCACAGGCCTATAGTCCCTGAATTACCAAGAGAGGCTGGAAACTCAATTTGTTTATCGCTTTACAGACTTTTGAGGGGAGTTATGTCTTGCTTACTGCACCACTAGAGACCCAGTTATCTTGGACCTCCTGTTTCTCCACAAGTCCAATATTTTCATCAATATTAGAACCAGGGACCTAAATCTTCACCAACAGATAAATACAGCACAGTTTAGAGGCATGCTTATAAGTCAGCACCTCCCAATCCTTTGGAATAAACTTCCCCTACATGTTAAGCAGTGCAGTTCCCTATCTTACTTTAAGTATAAACTAGTGACTGGATAGGTATCTACAAATTTACTCTAGATTGTACTTGTATGGCCCTCCTGGAGAAAGGATGTGATACTTGAGGGAGAGTACTGGCAAGGCATGAGTGGTCATAACATTCGTTGACCTTAAAATGTCTATGAATCAAAACTGTTTTATGGCTTACTGGCATAGCTTGTCAGGGCATTCCTACCAACACTAATAATGATCCTGATCAGCATAAAGTAAGTATAAGTGAATGAATGAATGAATGAATGAATGAATGAATGAATAATTAAATACAGCAAAATTAATTACTACATTATGTCAGCTTCAGTGAAATGTACCTCTTTGAAAAATGTTGCCTAAAACAGGCTATTAGAAGGGAGAGCAAAAGCCTAACCTGGTACTCAATGACTGGAAGGCAATAAATATGCAAGTATGCACCAATTTATGGAAATTAAATTTTACTTGTAAAACATATCTCTCAACTGTACGAAGTATGCACAAAGCATGTACATGAATTTAATGTCTTATACTTTTGTAAAGTGTTGTCTTTACTGCTACTGATCCTAGGTTTTGTCTGAAAAGGGTCAATAGACCAGCCCACTTACGTGCTAAGCAAACAACAATCAATAAACAAACAAATTGTCCAGAATTTTGTAGAACATCCCTGATTTTGTCTCTTGGTTTTGCACTGTCCCTCATAAAATATTTGATTTTCTGGAATCAACTCTCCAGGACTTGGCAGAATGTTCAGATTATTTCCAAATGCTTCTAGTCTGTTCCTTATAAAATTTGTAGTTTTCTAGGAAATGGAGGATTATTCTTACTAAATAATGAGACTTTTGAGTTTGAGACTTCATATCTGTCAAAAAATGCACACCAGTGCAAAACCTGCTATTCTAGTAGCTTTCTAAGTTTATAAGACCAATATTGAAACCTGTCTATGATTTTGGCCCTTTATCCCCCCATTTTTGTTTTTTTTTCAATAAACATCTTTATTAAATTATCACTTATGACATAGGCAATCTTACATTTATATAAATGAAAAACAAAAATTGGCACCACTTTAGTTGCAAACATACATCACAGACACCACTGAAACAGCTGTAGTTGCAAACATACATGACTTATAATCTATCCACTCATTGTCAGTTAAGCATTATATGGCTCATTCAAATCCAGCCTCTTAAACATCATTCCTTCTCTGCATATATCGTTCCCACAATTCCCATTTTTTATATGTAGTTTGCTGTTTTCCTTTATTAAAGATCTCAATTCCAGTTGTTTTATCTCTGTTGGTCTATTCACTACTTCTAGTAAAGTTGGTCTAGACTTTGATTTCCATTTTCTAGTAAGTGTTTTTTTGGCAGCCACCATAATTAGACTCAGCAAGGCTTTACTATGTCTAGGCAATTCCAATTCTGTATCGTAGCTCAGAAAAGTCATCTCCCCAGTCAACCCAGCATCTCTGACAGAGCAGTCCCCATGGAATCCCTAAAGTCTGCCAGCTTATTACACTCCCAAAAAATATGTTCCCAGCCATCTCTTTCTTGCCCATCACACTTCCAACATTTGCTATCTACCTGAGGAAAAATATTTTGGAGTATACTTGGGGTATAAAACTATACCTTTGCAAACACTTCCAGGCAAAGAGCCTAAATCTTCTAGACTTTGTTGCATATTTGGGAGAAATGCATATATTCCCCATTGTTTGCCTGGGAATTGCTTATCCAATCTTTCTTCCCAATCCCATCTGTGCTCCTCTGATTGATTTTTTTATAATTATCGTGCAATATTTTATATGCTCTATTAATTATTTCTTTTTTAACAGCAGCTTCTGTTCTAGATTCTGTTAAAAGCTCTAGTAGTGCTGGTCTTTCATTTAGGACCCCCCCCCTATTTCTTTTTCTTTGCCTATACTCTGATATCATTCCTTGATAGGGAAGGCAATCTGTAACCTGCAGTCCAAATAAATTCTTGGCCTCTCCCCATTCTATTAACTTTCCCTTTCTAGTTATTTGCTCCCAATACCTTGGTTCCTTTGCCAGTTTTCTCCAATAAATTCCGGCCCCCTCTTGCCTATCATCTGTGCCCCTAACCACAGTCATCCCTATCAGAAGAATCTCTTTTCTCCACTCCCTGCTATTTTATGAATATAATACTCTGTATGATTTTTACTGTTCTTAAGAATCTGCATCCAAAATCCCAATCTCTCCTTATTTATTGAGCTTACAGCCTGTATCCCCCCACACACACACATTTTTGGCTTTGTCCAGAATTCTTAAGCAAAAGTTGAGAGGTATGCGGAGGATTACAGTCAGTAATGGCACATATTAAAGTTTCATACTTCTATTGTTAAGAAAAAGCATGTTGATATGAAACCAGTTCTGTTAAAATTTTAAATGAATAAGTAATACTTAAAAATTGTCCCAAGTTTTAAGCCTTTATTCTCTGTTATTTTTAGCGGTATCCAAAGCTCTTGATGAAGGAAGTTGATCAGTATGCCTTAGAAACACTCACATGGGCATTTTTTGTGGTAACTGCAAGCTTGAGCATCAGGGAGAATATTATTTATTACTTAAATCATCTTTTTCCTGCTCTCTGAGCTTGCAGTTTCCTCGGAAACACCAATGCAAATGATTCCATGTAATTGTTTCTGTGGTGGCAGTTTCATTGCACATTGGTCAGCTGTTGAAAGTGAGGGTGGTCAGCTGTTGAAAGTGGGGGTAGCCACCCTGTGGTTCCAGCACCCATGTTTCCTTTCTTGGGGCAGTAAAATTCTGAAGATTTACTTCACTCTTGTTGCTTATATACTCTCCTAAAAGGGTCCACCATATAATCAGCCAGACTGAGTGAGAGAGAGGAGAAGTTAGAAATTTGGAAAGCTGGATAGGTGCTATGTCCTTGGCAAGATACTACACGTAGGCTCTGCAGCACTAATTATTTGAGCATCTAGTGTTATGGCTAAGAAGGACTTACACAACTGTAGTCTATGTTCTCTTTTTCTACTCAAAGTTTCATCTTCCTATTGTGTTTTTTTAAAGTTAGGTGACTTACTTGTAAGTCTAGTATTTCAGGAATACTTTCTTCAGTAACTTAACTCGGGATGAAAGATGTAGCTTCTGTCCCTGAAATACAAACACAGCACTGCAACTTTTTCAATGCCTTCCCCTGCAAAAGGCAATTGTAAACAAAAGTCTTCTTTTACTTTAGTTTTTCTGCTGTACATACAGACCTTTTTAGTGCTCTCTTTTTGTGTATGTTGCATTCCCTCCATATTTGTCCGTGTGTTGGGGGGGTACCATAGTCTCATTTTCTTTTTCTTCCGTGTTGCCACCTCACTACAAAGGGTATGTGAAACAACATTTATGTTCACCCTTACTTTTTTATTGCTCCACAGATTCCTGCTGCATTGAGGCCTCCTTTATTTCCATTCTGTGCTTTACACTAGTATATTTAAGCTCTGGACTCTGTACATCTGCTTATCTCACTTCATCCATTCACTTTGTTCTGAGGGTCTGCACTCAAGTGCCTGTGTTTTTCTGTTTTTGTGTCAGTTTCTGGGTTAATGCTTCTTGTAAGTCTCTCTGTTGGCTTCTGTCTTGTATTGATATTTACTTCAGTATTCCCTATCAACTTATCTTCATTTCCTATATTGACATCTCTTACAGTTTTGCATTTCTTTTGCTGCATCCTTAAGGTACACTGCTGATAACTCACAGGATTATTTCCACCGTTAACCACAACCAAATGTTGGCCTCTTTTCTAGATTTATACCAACTCCATTCTCCAGGTTTTGATTTTGTGTGTGTGTGTGTGTGTGTGTGTGTGTGTGTGTGTGTGTGTGTGTGTGTGTGTGTGTGTGTGTGTGTGTGTGTGTGTGTGTGTTTGTGTGTGTGTGTGTGTGTGTGTGTGTGAGAGAGAGAGACATCCTTGCTCACCTTCCCATTCTAATATTGAATGCATGGATCAGTTTGTCACATTGTATATTGATTTTCCTTCTCCCACGTTTCCACAATGCTTTAAAATTGGCAAAATCTTTTTCTAATATTGTATCACGAGTCAAATTCACAGAATGTTAGAATTTTCCTAGAAGAGTGTGAATTTCTACCCGTGCACAGGTGTCTCCTTTTCTTTCACCTGAATGCATACTACCTCAACTTTTTGGTTGTTACTGATCACACACCAGGAAACCCTTGACAAGGAAAACCATGCTTCTAGAGTAAAGCAGGACCTGAACTTATTTCTTTTGTAAAATACAGTGCATTTCACCACCTACAGTGACATAAAGTAGATTCAGTTATTTTATTTATAGTCTTTTCACATTCCATAGGGGCAACATTATTTAAAGCATGCATTTCAATTTTTACAGCACTGTTAGTGGCATTCATTTCAGTACAGAGCTTAGGAATATGACCACCCTCTCCATATTTATAAAAAATTAAGAAGTTACATGCTGATTTTAGTTTAATAAAATAAGGTATATTCCGTACTCTAGTTGTATCCTTAGAAACAGATAATTAATTTTTAAACATAAGCATTCTACAAAAGTTACTATCCTATCATAGTCCTTAGGATCACTTTGCAGTACTCATTTTCATATCTTACTACACATCTGTCCATTGCTAAAATTTTCAATATTTCTTTTTACTATGGATATCAGGTTTAAGCCAAAGCTTTAAGACTTACATCTGTGCACTTGCCTGTATATCAATATTGAAAGGCCATTTCTGAGATTGTACTACTTGCAACACTGGTTTTATACCAGCCCTAATTAAAAGTTCTTTCTTATGTTTATATAGCTTAAGCTATGGATCTCATCTGTTATGTTGCATATGCATTTTAATGCCTCTGCTGTCAGCTGGGATGACAGGAGTCTTACCCATTCTGCTCATATACTCAGTTTTGTATGGTAGCTTATGTCTCAAATGTCACTAAATAAGATTCCAGGTTATCAACTTTAGTTAAGTTATTCGCATGTGTCATGGTCTTGGAACTGGTAGCTATGTTGGCCAGTACAATCAGCTGCAGCTGCACCAGCTTTTGTTCAGTCCTCACCTACAATTCCACAGTTTTCCCAAACTCCTCCATTGCAGCAGACATCAACTAGCCATGCCATGAACACAATAGTACAATAAGGAATTTATAGCCCAAAATGTAGTTTGCACTTGGTAGAATAAGGGAACTATAGTGTGGCAATTTTCATGCCAAACTGTGCCCATGCACAAATCACCAGTTTAAGTCCAAAGCTGCTTGCCTCTCCAGGCCTAACTTCCAATTCAGGAATTTCCACAAGTATAATGCACAGGTAGCCGAACAAGGTTCTCATTCCATGTTGTAAGAGTCTTCCTTCACATGCTCCTTCAATTAGTAACTCATTTCCTAGTTTGTTGCATTTGGATAACCTCTTTGTATAAAGTATTAATTGACACTTAAGATTGTGATAACTATTTAACTAATACATTGTTCCCTAGCTACCTGTGTCTGAAAATATTCCAACATACTGTAACACACATTTAAAAAAGTACATTGCCCCTTTTTAAGAACCAAATGTTACACAGTATAAATAATGAATGTATCAGTGTACCCTGTTAAATTTAACTATAAAGTTCTGTGTTATTTTCTTTTATATGTTATGTCTTATTGTTGAATTACTGTAAGTGACTGAAAGAGGGTCGATATGGTTTAGTTCACTTACTTGTAAAATTAAATAAAACAGCTGCACACACAGGTTCAAGTGCATACATTTAAAACTTGACAATATGAACAGTAGTTATAAAAGCATGCCGAAACATGACTTTGTTTGGGGGCATACATTTATTTATGTGTTTAGGTAGTTAGGTATTTAGGTAATTAGTTAACCAGGTAAAGCAGCTAGTCCAAAGACAGCGATGAATATTACATTTAGCAACATCTCAACAAATGCAATAGCACAAAGTGACATTTTTCGACTTTGCCATAAGGTGATGGTGTCTACAATTACACACAGCATTGATACCAAAGTACTGTAATATATGGATTACAATTACATACAGCATTAATGTTCAGTTTGAGTCTGTAAATTATGCTCATATCATCAGTAATAATACAGATATTACATGGAATTTGAAAAATAAATCAGTATGTCTTATGTAAGGCACTCTTGTGTTAAATATTTGAGAACATAGTTGCAGTAGAAGTTGGAAAATTACTGCATTGACTGCATTTTCTGTAAGATTTACATATATACACATATGCTATTGGATATGCAGGTTAGAGTGTCTGAGTTACAGATGAAGACTTGCAGCAATTTATACTTTCATATCTTACCTCTGGAGACTACTTTTGTAACTAGTGGCATTAACTTATACCAGTTTCCATCACTGGTCTTAGCGGCCACTTTTTCAGAATAATAGTGTCAACGTCTCTCTCCAAGCTGTTGTACTTAAGGGACATATGTATGCACAGTGTAACAGAAATCCTTCATGGACTATTTTCAGCCAAGACCTTGACTACAAGGGCAAAGGTAAGTGGAGTACAGATCAGCCAGTCAGACAGAGGGCCTGATTCCAGAATGCATGCTGTCAATGTAAGCCTGCTTTATAGATAGGCCTTACACCAGAGTAAGTCACTTACACCTAGAGCAAGCCTTTTGTAATTATCCCAGAATGTTTTAAAGAGTTAAGATGAAACTGGAATATCTGGAAGCAAAACATGCAGATAAGGGGAGAACATGAAAGCGATGCAAAGACTGTGACCAGAGGTCAGAACCGAGCTCCATACCATGAGCTGTTTGATGGAAACCTTAACCAATGAGCTCCTATGTATGATGCCCCCTGACTTTGATTATTTAGGTGGCGGACCCTTCTGTAAGCAACAAGGCAAGACCAGCTGCAAAATGACCAAAGGAAATGGATGTAAAATACAGTATGTTATTTACTGCTAGAGGACCTTCTTGAAGACGAATTGATATGGCAGATGCCTCATGTTAACTGCATTTTGCTGGCCTGTGAGCTGTGAAACATGGTGGGAATGCATCACACTGATACATTTGCAGATAAAAATCTGTACTGCTGTGATGTAAAACTGCAGTCTTTGTCATTCATTAAGTTTAATGCATTTACATAAGTTATTTTGAAACAAAGTATGAATATAACATAAACAATGGGCATACCTGATAAACATATTCTACTGTTGTGCTGTAATTCTACAAATGATTATCTTAATATTTAACATAAACTGTTTCTGATGGTTATTGTTAACTGTACATTGAACAAGCTGTTTGACTTGGCTGTTTTTTTATCTGTTTCCATAAAGGATTGTTTTGATAAAGAATGCTGAAACTTGACTGGAAAAAAAAAGACTGATAAATTTGTTTCTGGATTTTTTTCTCTGTGTTATCCTGTTGGTTTACACTTGTACATTCATGTACCCATAGGGCAAAGAGCTTGGACCACTGGAGATGCAGATAAAAGCCTTCACAAAACAGGTGGAGGAGCGCAGTACTGAAATAATGGAGCTGCAGCAGTACTGGCTACGACTACAGAATGATTTGGTCAAGCTAACGCGCGAAAGAGAAGAGCAGGCCACATCTGTGGAGATGTTAAAGAAGCAGCTAACCATACTTCAGCAGAAGAAGATTCGCACTGAAAGTAAGTAACTGTGCCTTCATTATGCAGCATCTTGGTGATATAACACAAGTCCTTCTCTAGAAATATCCATGTAATAGTTTAACATATATAAATAGGGATGCAGTCAGCACTAAGATTATCAAAACTGAATTAGTCTGGTCCCTGCTTAAATTTAGCATAGATACGTATTGTGGACTGCACCATATACATTGTACCATATGTACCATATGTATTATTCTGGTCTTAAATGTAAATTTGTGTAATCTATATGTGAGATGTTAGCCAAATCTTCTAGATCTGAAGTTTTGTTATGTAGCTGCATTTAATGTGAAAAGGTAAGTGGGACAAGTAAATAATTGTCAGAACTTATAAAAATTTTAATTCAGAAGTTAAGCTCCTTAGTGAGTAAATACTTTCTGGGTGAATCATTTTATAAAAATGAATGATTACATTTGATTTTTGTGAACTTGTACAAATTGTGGACTGGATATTGTTAAAGAATCTTTTAAACTGAGCCTAATGAATCTGATAAATATCTGTGAATCCTTTGGTCTTACTTATGCTCATAATGTTCTTTAAAATGTTTATCAGATTATGCAAATATATTTTTAAATTAAATGCATATGTGTAAACTCTTGTCACAATCAATAATTGTATGTCTTTACTTGTGTAACAGTCAAAATACAGGTTCTGAAATTACTGATATTGAATTGTATCCTTTCTTTTGCTGCTGCATTAATTTCAGTTAATTTGCCAAGTGTTCTTATTGCGCTTGCTGCTATTTGTTACTGATTTTCCTTATACTTGTCCTTCATCAAGAATTCTGTGAAGAGGTGGGGATGTCTCTGGATGTTCATCATAAGGATTGTAGCTGATGGAAATCATATGAGGACAGTAAAAGTTGGAGATCAATTTTTTATGATATTTGGATAGCTGTAAGAATGTGTGGCTGCATTCTCATATCATGTCAAATGAGGGAACCCATCTAGAGGGTGCTTCACAAATCCCCTTCATTTTTTTCTTGCCTGAAGTAAACAGTTAATTATCTTACTCTCTATATTATCTAGAAAAAACATCATCATAATTAATGCTATTGTTCATCTAATGATGCTTCAGCACAAAAACGCCAATAAGTCTTGTTGTGTACATTAAATTCTTCCTAAAGACTATCATTTCCAACAGTGAATTTCAAACATTTTGGCTTGTGTACCCCTGAGTAAGTCATTCAGATCCTGAGGTACCATGAGATTACCATCACTCAGGTGTTTACTGCATTTATTAACTATGGGACTTTTTCATAGTTTTCAGCTTTTTCTTTTTGAAAAAAAATCTTGAATAAAGGGATTGTTCCTATCTGCTTCTAAGTTCTTGTGTACCTTTCTTAATATTTTATCTTTTGCTGTGACTGTCAACAAGTGTTCATCATTTGATCACTGCTATAGATGCCTTAGCTATATGGCTTATATGCTGTTACGGATATAACAGCTGGCTAGCTTCCAAAGCTTCATGGGCACCTTCCATATGCCCAAACCGTTATTCAGCTGAGTGTCAAGCCATTCACAGCTTTCCCGCGGCCGAAGAGTGCTCCTCTTGTGGACTTTCTCTGATTGATGGCTGTTTAATGTTTTGAGCCCCTAAATTCCATTAAGGGAAAAAAAAAACCTTCTCCTTTTTAATTTTGTGACAGAACGTTCTGTTTTTCTGAAGCATTTTCCAGAATGAATCAGTTGTTTCATTGAGAACACAATGATATTCCGTTGTCTCCGAAGATATAATTGATTGCAAATGGCATTTCCTAAACCTAGAAAACCAAGAAGAACGGACCAGCAGAAACATTCTTTAAGTTTATTAAAACAGATACACACTTTAAAAGTAAACAAAGCTTTCAGGCTACCCCTTCCTCAGTGCTTTTTCAGTAACCTGAAAGCTTTGTTTACTTTTAAAGTATGTATCTGTTTTATTAAACTTAAAGAATGTTTCTGCTGGTCCGTTCTTGGATTTTTGATATTTGTTTGGTCTGGTCGGACAGCGTTTACCACAGCAAGAATTCTGTTTTGTATGCTATTTCCTAAATCTAGGCCAGTTACTGCAGTCCTTACAACACTGGAAGATGAATTTTTACAACCTGTAACTTGCATGACAGACTGCCTGCTACAGCAAGAGAGCAGATATGTTATGTAAAGTTCCTCAATAAAGTTTTTTTTATATTCTAACCCCAGATCAGTTCCAGCAGATTTCTCCAGTAAATCAAGCTGCTGCTAAACATCTGATTAATGTCAGTCCCTCCCCTTCCAACAAGAATGGGAAAGCCTTTAAAAGATTTGGGGAAAAAGGTGTACTCTTCTGCAACACTTATTTTTAGAATTCTCAGTTGTCAAGCTATCGCTTTTATTCTCCTACTTTGGTAGTTTTTTCCACTCTACCATTGTTGGTATGATTTCTGCTGTACCATTTAAGGTAATTCTTTAAATACCATTGTTAATATTCACCTGTATACTGTATTTTCGTCAGTAGAAAAAACATTTTCTCCCTTGCCTTCTTTTTTGGTGTTCAGTACACTCTGTTGTTTTGTCCACTATGTCAGAGAAACTGATAGGTTTTAAAAAATGCACTTCTTGTATGTATAAGATCTCCAATTCATATGCCCACAAGAAGTGTGTTTACTGCTTAGGACCAGACCATCTCAATGCGGCCTGCACGGTATGCTCTACTTTTAACCCCAGAGCATTAGCTGACAGACACAATAAGTTAATTCTTAAAGGACTTCAACCAGTTTCTTCTGGGGCTCAACCCCCCCTAAATCAGCCAAGTCAGTTTCTTTGGAAGCAAAAAGAGATCTTCTCTGAAGTACTCTAGGGCTTCCTTGGAGCCATTGGAGAAGATCCAAAAAATTTCAGATCCGACTTCCTTGGATTCTAAGTCTGGAAGCCTTCCTTTAGATCCTAAACAATACTCAGATCCAGCACTGTTGGCTCTGATCATGATCTCTCCACTTCGTTCTACTTCCTCATTAGATCCCAGGCCCTCAGATCTGAAAGCTAGTTCTTCCCACAGAAGCTATACACCAGAATATACAGTTAAACCAGTATCTCCCTCCTTGCCAGATCAGCTCTTCCAAATGCTGAAGAAACATTCCAGTCCCTCTTCCAAAGCATCTTCCAGGTCTTCAAGGAGTTTTTCAGAGGCTGATGTGGATAGGATAATGTGGAAATTCCTCAGGGCTCAGATCCAGATGGGGGTCCTGCCAGTTCCGACCCCCCCCCGGATCCATGAGTCCACCTACAAAGACCATACTATCTCCCTCTCAGATCTGACCCGTGGTTTCAGAGTCCCAGGATCCGAGATCTCTGAGATCTTCGGTGTCAGGTCCAAGGAAAGTTTCTTCCTTAACTCCAACAGTTTCCCTGACCGGTTCTGCTCCAATACCCTCGGATCAGAGTGAGTCTTAGAGCCAAGATGTCAGCTCCGGATCTAAGGGGTTGAGTTTGGCTCCAATTTTGTCGGATCCATCCCTCCCTCTTGGAGCTTCAGCCCTAGATGATTCTGATCCAGGGGTGGACCCAACCTTCCTTCTTCGGAGGCTTGGGCTCCGAGGAGTTGAGAAAGGATCTCCCCTGGTCCTTTGGCTTTCAAGGTAGTAGAAAGGGTTTTTTCTCTCCACAGAGAACTGTTATCTCATGTTTCAGATCCTACCTCTTTACCCTCTTTGGTTCTTAGCTCTGAGCCCATTATACCTATTCCACAGGGACAGCTAGTTCCAGGAAGTCTCCAGGCAGTTCCCCTAGAGGAATTTCCCCTTTCTTCCAACACCTTTCTCAAACATCCCACAGAAGAGGTCCCTCAGAAGAGGACTTGTAAGAGGAGACACGCAGACTCTCTAGTGGCATTTCTCCCAGAAGACACTGACTTTGATGAGGGAGAAGGATCCCCTAGATCACCACCTGATGACATCTCCTTTGGAGATATTCTTGAGATCCTGGAGCAGAAAGGTGGTTGGTTGTCCCAGTCTTCTTCTTTTGAAGAATCGGTGTTTCTGGAGGCTTTCGATTCTGGACCATCTACATCTTGGGTGCCCTCCGGCGGATGAACTGATTGATTTGTTTTCCTGCCAGGCATGGAAGGAATTGGACACTGTTGAACCCATCCCAAAGAGCCTAGACAAATTTTTGGCCCCGTCTTCTGATAGACCCCACTGGAGCAAAAAGGTCCCAGTTGATGCAATGACGGTGGCAGCAGACACCAAGAAAGAGCTGGTAGGGCAGAGCTCATTTGTCCATCCACGGAACAAAGATCCAGAGCGTTGGAAGGATTTGGAAATGAAGTTGATCTCCCATACATACAGCACAAGGGCCCTCATGAGCAGCCGGTTCAGGAATAGTCATAAGGAGACATGCCTGAATATGGCTGTGTGATTTTGTGGAGCCCTTCAAGGCATCTTTTATTAATGCCCCATTTTATGGCACTTCCTTGTTCAGTCTTGTTTAACTCCTTTTCATAGGATTGTTTTCCTGGGGTGTCTCCTAGGTACCTCAGTTCAAAAAAATAGATCTGTATTTAGATCTGTTCATGAGTTTTTCATTCAGATCAAGGCCTCAACAGGGGAATTTCTCAGGGTACTAGATTCATGGCATCCATGATTCTCATGATTTCTCTAGCAAGGCTCCACATGAGAAAATGTATTGGTACCTAAAATCAGTATAATCTTAGCATTAACATTTCCTGACATTACTGATTCCAGTTTTGTGGTTTGTGAAAAAAGAGATTCTTTGGTGGAAAGATCATTTTTTATCTGAATCCAGGTCTCCTATTTTCCCTTACAGTTCCATTACAGTCTTTAATAACAGACACCTCAGACTTTCCTTGGGGAGCACTGTCTATGGGTATGAAAGTCCAGGGTCTTTGGAACCGAAAAAACAAGCCAAAACACAAATGCAAAAGAGATTTTGGCACACATAAATGCCATCAACATTCTCAGTCATCTAAGATACCCTGGATTGTTACAAATGTTTACAGACAACACCACAGGAATGTAGTACATAAACAGAAGGGAATCAGATATTACCATTTATTCAGACTAGCCATGCAGCCTGGGATACAGCTTTTCAACACAGTCTCATTCTGCAGACATATAGCATTCCATCAGAGTAATATTTAGTATCACACAAGCTGAGCGGGACCACGCCAAAGCCTCACAAATGGAAACTAAATCAAGGGGTCTTCCAGCTGTAGGGAACACCTGAAGCAGATCCTTTTCCCTCTAGTCATAACAATTACTTGGGAAAATTCTGCACCAGGACACCCTGCATGAAGGCGTGGAAAACTGATGCTTTTTCTTTTCCTTGAACAAAAATGTTTCTGCATGCCTTTCCACTGATATTTGGGGTAATTCTGAAGATTAAGGACCCTAAAAAGATCATTTTGGTGACACTTTTCTGGACCAGACAACAGTGTTTTTTTTTTCTTTTGGAAATGGCCAAGGACAATTACCACAAGAGACTGGACCCACTCACACAGGACAAAGTTGTGTTTGATACATCCTGACCACAGACATCTACAATTAATTGCCTGGATGATAGTGCCTTTATTCCTTTAGGCACGTATTTTTGAGGACATGCAGCAGGTACTAAAGGAAGCAAGAAAACCTGCTACTAAAAAATCATATATTAATAAATTGAAAAGATTTCTAGTTGGTGCCAAAACAAGCACCAGGACTTTTACACCATCTTAAACCTCCAGTCTTCCTAATCTTCAATATTTTGAGTGTAATGACAACTACAATTCATCTCACACCCTTTGCCAGATGTTACATAAGAGTATTAAAGTGAGTTTCTATCCTCTGACCTAACTGACTTTTGCATCAGTGTTCATTTACTGGTAATTTGAGAAAGTCTGCCAATGGATCCCCTTCTTTCAAAGCAAGCTCAAGTGAAATTATTTTTGAAAGGGGTGTTTCATACCAAGCCTCCTAGAAAGTAGGTAGCTCCTCCCTAGGAATCTTATTTTTTTTTCTCTTGGAAACATTAACTCTTCTTTTTTGAAAAATCTCATTAGGCTGTGTTGAGGTTCTTAAGATAACAGTGTTACTGATTATTACTTCGGCAAGAAGAGTATCTGAGTTGCAAGCTATTATGTTGGGTCAGTCTTTTCTCATTTTCACAAAAGGGATGGAGTTTCCTTAAGAACTAATTTTTCATTTATTCATAAAGTAGTATCAGAGTTTACCTTGAGACAAGCTATGCATTTCCCTGTCTTCTTTCCAGAATCTACAAAGAAAGGAGAAAGGATACTCTTTACTTTGGATAACCACAGATGACTCAGATATTATCCCGACAGAACTGCATCCTTTAGAAACATTAAAAGATTTAGTTATTTCAAGATGGAACAGGATTAAATCCTTTAGGAACTCTATGATCAGATGTTTATTTCCTGTGAAGGTTAGAAGGCAGGACAGCCTGTGTCAAAGCAGACTATTTTCAAGTGCTATTTCCTTTTGTTATAGCAACCACAACAAGGCACTTTTAGGCAGGGTCAAGACTCATTCTACCAGAGCCATGGCTTCATCTGTGGCTTTTTGGAAAATGTTGGATTCTAGAACTATTATAGAAGCAGCAACTTGGTCCTTTGTGCATGTATTTGCAAAGCAGAGCAAACTAGAATTTTTTCTCCAGGTGTAGAACAGGCTTTGCTAAGACCGTTATCCAGGAGCTCCTGGACCCTCATCCTTCCTCTACCCAGTCAGTATAAACTATGGTAGTCTACCTATATAGCAGAGGCTACTGCAGCAGCAATGAATATGATGAACATTGTAAAGTTGCACAAGTAAACTTACCATAGCAGTTGATGTTCAAATGATCACTGCTGCAGTAGCCGCTTCTTCCCTTGATACTGATACTGTTGAAATGATTGTGAAGTTACCTTAGGCCAGAATACTCTCTCATGAGTTTGTAGCCGTTCCATTCTTACATTATCCAGCACCTCCAGCCTTCTTAATCTTCAATGTTTTGAGTGAAATGACAAGTACAATTCTTCTCACACCCTTTGCCAAATGTTACATAAGAGTATTAAAGTAGTTCTTAAGGGTGCATATAGCATTGTGTCTATTTATCCAGTGTATGTCCTGCTCATCTACATTGGTGGTGGTTGTACTTGTCCATGCTCACCACTTGATGCACCTTTGTTTTTCCTAACCTTAAGTCACTGTGGCCATGGATGCAGCTGTTCTAGGGTGGGAGGTGTGCATTGCTTAGAACAGACAATCCAAGGAACCTGGAGATGAGGGCAGTCGTCCTAACAACACAAGCCTTTCAGGATCTTCTTCCTTAGGGTGTAATAGCCATCCACATAGACAGTATGTGCATTGTGTGGTATATCAACAAACAAGGAAAAAACAAGTCTTAAC
This sequence comes from Protopterus annectens, assembly GCF_019279795.1. NCBI lineage: Eukaryota > Metazoa > Chordata > Ceratodontiformes > Protopteridae > Protopterus > Protopterus annectens. The sequence continues at coordinate 42,922,175 of NC_056733.1, forward strand.
CCCTCCACCACCATCAAGAAGCAATGAAAATATAGGACTGGGTGATGCTGGCACACTTCTTTTTCATAGCAACACTAATCCATGGCCAAGCCAACTGGCCATTTAGCATATGTATTCTGCTGCCTTATGAGTGGTAGCATGAATAATACCAGACAGTGGAGAAAGCTTTGCTGTGATCTTTTTGCATACCAACCGATATCTAGTACAGCAGCTTCTTTGTCCTTATCCTTCCTGAGAGACTCCCAGGGAGACTGTAGTTCATTACTGGTAGTTTCAGCTACTTTATGCCTTTCCACTTCTACCCTTTATAATGAGATTTCTGCAGAAAGCCATGTCATGCAAAGCAACATTGATCATCACAGTCCTGTTCTGGCCTCTGTATATATGGTTTCCACAGTCTTAGCCTCATCTCAAGGAGAAGCCGTTGCTTACTCATCCCTTTCTGAAATTTCTGACCCATCCATCTGGCAATCCCGCAGTCCTTCAGATTAACCACATTGTTTTTTCCAATTCCATTGAAGGTCAAGAACTCATCTTACCCATCCAGGCGGTCCATATCATTATAGTATCACAAAAAACTTTCCACTAGGAAGATTTAGAAATGTAAGTGGAATACATTTTCCCTGTCTTCTGCTCATCAAGGGCTTGACCCATTCTCAACTGTGATGCCAGGGACACTGTCCTTTCTGTCAGCATTGTTTGATGCATGTTCTAGATTTTCTACTGTAAAGGTTAATCCGATGTCCATATTTAATTTGCATCAGAGTTTCAACTCTACTTCTTTAGCATCACAGAAAGCTTGCAATTCCTTCCTAAGGGGAACCTGTATTCCTTGCCCACCTATTAAAGATCCATTTTCTCCTTGGTATCTGTATTTCATGCTGGAAAAACTAACTTGTCCATCATTTGTGCAAGCTACTTCAGCTTACCTTAAGTACCTCACATGAAAACCTGTTTTCTAGTAGGTAACACATCAGCTACATGAATCATAGCATTACAGATTATGTTGTGCCATCTTCCATACTTAATGTTCCATAAGGATAAGGTGTCCCTATGAAGCACCCCCTCTTTTATGCCAAAGGTGACATCCACAACTAATCTGAACCAAGCCATTCATCTGCCATCCCCTCTCTCAATACTTCATTAGGGGAGAATGTATGCTTAACTGGATGTCCACAGGCAACTCAGATTTTACCTGTAAAGAACTAAAAACACCAGACAGCATGATCTCTTGTTTTTGTCCTTTCCAGCTAGCAGACAGGGACAAACTCTATCCAAGGTAACGTTGACCACATGGCTATCAGACTGCATCACCTTCATGTATGCTACTAGCAGTAAGGCTGTTCATCATTCCCTCTGCTTCAGTGGCATTTTGGGTTATCTGCCAAAATAATTCAATCCAGTACTGGCCAGGTTTCAAAAACTCAGACTCAGCCTTCAGCTTTTGCAGGATGGGAATGTTCTATCTGTTTCTGCTATCCAAAGAAGAAGGCCCTCTGAGTCTTCTCAGGATCCGCTGCTGAATTTTCCAGCTCCATTCTCAGATAATCTCCATTAGGGACCCCCTTCCTCTCAGTTTATTATTAGATGAATTATTCTTTTTCTATTTTCATGTTCATTTACAACTTTTATTTTACTTCTGTCAGTGTTCACAGTAATTCCTCTGGGAATTCCAACTTGTAGCAGTGTTCGGCTTCTAACAAATGCTTGTTTTTACTGTTTCTGAGAAACTTTCAGTATTCCTCTCAGAAGAGCAGCATGTATGTGTGCTTTTAGACACTAGGGTCTGTCTCATGCAGTCCGACCGGCAAACTAATAGCACATGTCTGTACTGTTGTTACTCTGATTTATTTTTATCTTTTGGCAGGAAAATAGTGCAGCACCTTTTAGCATTATACATTATTTACTACATGTATGGCTCTGCTTTGTGTGTTTTTAATCAGATGAAAATTTCACCACAAATTTAATTGAATGTACTGTGGAGAGTTTACTCTCTCTGACAAAAATATAGTTTAAATTAATATTAAACAGTGTTTTATGGGAGTTTAATGTGAGTATATTGTGTGGAGCTAATTTCTAGCACTGGTTTGGCGCATTGGTTGCTTTAGTGTTTGGACTTTGTACACTGGAAATTCTTTAACGCCTGTCAGTTTTAAAATGTTTTAAAATAATTCTGAGCAGATTTCAAACTGTTTTTTTCTGATAATCTAGTTTAGTTGTGTGAGAAAATACTTATTACTAGAAGCTTTAAGTACTTATTGCAATGCATTATACAGTACTGTCAGTTTATTATTCTAGCTGGTATTGTCTCCCCTGAATGGATGGATCTTAACTCTGGTACACCACCCACCCATTAAATCCAGTTGTACCTTAAAAGAAAAACCAAAAATATGCCTTCGGCTTCGGTTAGTGATGCTGGCAGTATCGCTGCTTGGCCCGCAGACCCCTTTCCTTTTGCTCTGTCTCCCTCTAGAGTAATTTTGCTTGCCACTATGGAACGGAGTTTAGACGCATCCTCCAGCACTATTTTAGTACCCATACCTCTCAACTGTACAGATTTTTGCAGAATGTCCAGATTTTTGCCTAATATTTTTGGTCTGTACCTCATAAAATTTTGGTTTTCTGGAAAATCAGTAGCAAATCATTGAGGATTAAAGTCAGAAAATGACAGATGCTTGAGTTGCAGACATACCTCTCAACCTCTTACAGCAATAAATCTGGACAAAGCTATAAATAATGGGGGGGCAAAGGCCCAACAATAGGAACAGTTTTTAAATATTGCATATACAAACTTAGAAAGTTGATAGAATAACAGGTTTTACAATAGCGTGAATTTTATAAAGGATATGAAGTCTAAAAAACTCAAATTTCAACCACCTACCCACAAGAAACTATAATACTTGGAGACTTCAACCTTGATTGGTTCTCAGTTAATTCTAACAACCCAGCCTCCCATATTAATCTCCATGGCTTTACCCAAACTATAAACACCCCCCCACTAGAACTAATAAACCTAACAATAAAGAAAGTATACTAGATTGGATCCTTGTTAACAAACCCCAACTTAATTACCTAGCAGGTACCCTGCCTGATGATATGAGTGACCACAACTTAACCTATATCATAAGGCAAAAGAATATCACTATAAATACCCCTTCCAACAGGACCGTGCGCAGTAATAAACATTTTAACCCTACTCTATTTAAAACTGAGCTAAATGCCTGTAACTGGAATCCACTAAAAACTCTTCCCCTTAATGAAGCTGTTCAATACTTTAATACCAAATTCTTAACAATCTTAGATAACCATGCTCCAAAAAGAACTATCAGAATAAAAGCTAAACCAGCCCCCTGGCTATCTAAAGAAACAAGACAGAAAATATTACTCAGAAACAAACTCTGGCTAAAATAGAGAACAAGTAAATTACCCTCAGATCAACAAACCTTCAGACACCTAAGAAACAGTACCAAAAAAGCTATTCTTTCTGATAAAAAAAACTATTATAGTAACCTCCAGCAATCTAATCACAACAATCCCCAAAAATTCTGGGCAACTTTGAACAAACTTCTTCACCCTGGACAAACTTCCACTCCCTCCCCCTTGGGGTCAGACAAAATTTCTTCCCATGAAACTGCCAACGCTTTCAACTCCTTTTTTACTGATACTATCAACTCACTAGCCTCTCACCTTTCTGCAGACAACTCTAATGTTCCTCAACTTGCCTCTTCTAATCTACCAATCTTTATAATACAGCCCATCTCTACCACCTTTATCCAAAAATGTATTCAAAAGCTTAAACCATGTACCCCATCAGCTGACCAACTTCCATCTGAGTTTCTTCAAAAAGTAGCCAAAGAAATAGCCTATCCCATATCTATTCTTATAAACAGAACCATTAAAGAAGGAACCATCCCTGATATCTGGAAAATCTCACATATTATACCCTTACATAAGGGAGGAAACTCTACAGAATATTCTAATTATAGACCCATTGCCCTCCTGTCTCCACTAGCAAAAATCATGGAAAAATGTATTCACCACCAATTAATGAATCACTTAACTAAATATAACATTCTATCTCATTGTCAACATGGTTTCAGACCTTTTCATAGTACTACTACTGCTCTCCTTTCCTTCACTGACTTCATTAACAAAAACCGCAATAATAATACCCTATCTTCAGCACTTTTCATCGACCTATCAAAAGCTTTTGACATGGTCAATCACCCTCTCCTCCTAAAAATCCTGGAATCACTTGCTATAGAACCGAATGCCATCCAGTGGTTCACTTCCTATCTTTCTAACAGAAAACAGGCTGTCCTCTGGGATAACAAACTCTCCTCTCTTCTCCCTATCTCACTCGGTGTACCACAAGGCTCAATACTCGGACCCCTTCTATTCTCCCTTTTCATAAATGACTTACAAGTAGCTATTCCACAAGCTACTTGCATACAATATGCAGATGACTCCACACTCATTTGCTCTGCAAAAACCATCCCAGAGCTTCAAACTATTACTCAAAAGGTATTCCACACTGTTGAAGCATGGTTCTTAAAACGCTGCCTACTTCTTAATGCCAAAAAAACAAAACTCCTCCTTTTCAAGCCCACTACCAGATCCCCCCCAATGGACTTCTCTATCTCATCTATAAACAATACTCTCATATCACCCGACTCTTCTACCAAACTGCTAGGTGTGACGATTGACAACAATCTTACCTTTGATTATCACATAAATAACACTATTAAAACTGTACATAGAAAACTGGGCTCCCTCTATAGAATTAAAACATTCTTATCCCCAACAGCCAAAGCTACTTTGGCACACTCTCATCTCATTTCCACTCTTCTCTATGCCTCACCAATTTACACTAACCTGAAGAAAAATAATCTTTCTAAACTGACCACCACCTACAATAGTATAGCAAGATTTGTTACTGGTAATCAATTCAGAACTCACCACTGCCTGAACCTACAACAACTTCACTGGCTTGAATTACAAAACATGTTGCTTCTTTCCCAACTTCCCATTATCCAAAGAGCTTTTTATCTGCCAAACAACACTCCTGCATTTTCTAGTCTCTTTACCCCTTATTCTAATCTGAACTCACTCCGCTCCTCTAGCAAACTCCTAGTTACTGCTACCAAATCCAATAACCTTGCAGGTGACTCCCTGTTCTCAAACTCCATTGGTAAACACTGGAACCAACTGCCCTCTGATCTGACTTCTATTCTATCTCCTGTCCTTTTCAAACAAAAACTTAGAATTTACCTTAGAAAACACTTGCTATGTCCCTGCCTTAACCCAGACTGAAACCATGTATTCTACTTTTCCAGTTCCCCTCCATCTCTGTGACTTCTGTTACCTTCTATTTTATTTCTAAACTACTTAACACTTACCACTCCACTATCCTTCTCCTCCTCCTGATTATATTACTCTGATTGCTGAGGGTTCATATAAATAACTAATCTACTTACATAGTTGTCTTTAAATGTCTTTTTCTCTTTCTTAAGATGTTAGATAATGCTAAATAAGTTATGCATTTTTTATTACAAGAATGTTGTGTGCATTTGTTGTACAACTGTTAATTTTGTATGCAATTAGTTTGTTTTTTTTTCTTCCTATTATATTTTCCAGATACTGTATATTTCCCTCATTACATTGTTATGCTGCTCTTTATTGCATCCTATGTAATAGTTACTATGTCTATGTGGAGCTTTTCTCCCCGGGCCTCTGCTGAAAATGGAAATATATCCAGTTAGACTAGCCCGGTTAACACATGTAAAATAAAATAAAAATAAATAAAATTTCTGTCATTATTTTCTGAATTCATTCCTCAATAATTTGCCAGAGGAACAGATTTTTTTCAGAAACAGGCCAAAAATGTGGACATTCTGCAAAAATCTAGACAGTTGAGAGATAAGATAACAGACTTCATACTGTTCATGCTAATGCAAAATCTGTTATTCTATCAACTTTCTAAGTTTGCAAGAGCAATATTTAAAAATTGTCCCTATTTTTGGGCCGTTGTCCCTCCATTATATTTGGCTTGGTCCAGAGATTTTGGTCTTAGAGGTTGAGAGATATGCACCTAGAGCAGGTATGAGAAAGCCAATCCCTTTAAGTGCAGGAGTTTTCCGAGGTAAGAGAGCTCTTGCCAGACATAATAATCTGTCCACAGATATTTTATCCAGTAGTGAAGTTCACAAGTAAAGGAAACAGAAGATTCATCATACAGCTAATAATCAGATTTTAACCCAAAATACATTTAACACTATTGAAAACTGGCTCACCAACCAACACCTACTGCTGAACCCCAATAAAAATAAACTTCTACTCTTCACCCCCTCTAGTAGATCCGCCACACTTTCATTCTCTGTCATGTCTAACAATGGTACCACTATCTCCCCAGATACCCACACCAAGCTTCTAGGGGTTATCATAAATAATCTTAAATTTGACCTACAGGTCAACAAAACCATACAGACCATCAATAAGAAGCTTGGATCACTGTATAGAAACAAGACATTTTTAACCCCACTGGCTAGAACTGCAATCGCCCGGTCACACCTACTCTCTACTCTTATATATGCCTCGCCTGTACTCTTAAACCTCAACAAATCTGAACTAAGTAAGCTCTCCCATAGCTACAACCATATTGCCAAATTCGCCACTGTCTCCACCTATAGAATCCACCACTGCCAGAACCTGAAACAACTAGAGTGGCTAGAACTACCCAACTTAATTAAATTCAATCAGCTCTTAATAGCGCACAAAATTCTATACCACCCCGAGGATACCCCCTCACTTATAAATATTATTAAGCCATATAGTAACTTAAGATCCCTACAATCAGCCAACAAACTACTGGTCCAAACCCACAAAGCTAATAACTCTGCTGATGAATCCCTGTTTGCCAAACTATTTAACCCTACAATCCTCCGTAAGTCTCTTCAAAAAAAAAACCTCAAATAGTATTTCAAAGTGAACTGGCTTTGCCCATGTACAAACCCTGATTAAGTTAGTAACTAAAGCGTAATCTGTAAATATCGTAACGTAATTACTTAACCAAGCTCTATTTCCAATTTGATGTCTCTTGCTTCTAATTGTGTCTGACTATGAGAATTGTGAGTCCCTATTTGGGAACATTACAAAACCATTGTACAAAACACTTTGTCTTATATTTACTAATGTTATCTAACTTCTTGTGTAATCTATGTAATTTTGTCTATTGGAGCTTTTCTCCCTGGGCCTCCGCTGAAAATGGACATGTATCCAGTCGGATTATCCTGGTAAACAAATGTAAAATAAAATAATTAAATAAATAATGATATAGTTTCCATGGCTAAGAGTATTCTACAGACAGCTAATTGTGATAGTTGTGTTCCCATACATGGCTCCAGCGCTTCTTTGGCTAGAGACTTTTCTGTTGTTTCAAATAATGATGAGGAATCTGATGAGGAGCATGGTGATTTCCTAGTTGACTCTGAGTCCAATCACTCTGATTCTTCACAAGGTGAACCTGAGCATAAGCCCAAACTAGCATTCACTTTTCCTCAGATAATTAGTAGATTTAGTGATATTTGGGCTTGGGAACTACCCCAGAACTATGCAGGGTATATGACCTTATAGAGGACAGAATGCTCAAATGTGCTTATCGCCCCCTCTCTTACCAGCACTGGAAGATGTTTATTCCAACAGTTCCTAAAAAGGCTCAGAGAAGATATAGGGTCTCCTCAGATATTACTGGTCTCTTTTCTCATTTGACTGCTGACCCAGCTGTGGTCTCCCCAGGTGCCTAGTGTGATAAAAAAGTTGGTTAGATCTTCAGTGCAGAGGGATATCTTTTTCTAGTAATCTAGCCTTTAGCATGTTAAATTATCAAGGCTATATGTGGAAATTTATTTAACAGTGTGCATATAGTTTGGATAATTTTGCTGCTTCCTTAAGTGTAGAGCAAAAGTCTTATATGAATGCAATGTTTCTAATTTGATCCAGATTTCGAACCATGCTTTGCGATGACGCAGTCTTGAGAAATGCAGCTTCTTCTGTGGTATGCCTGATAATGTAAACCAAACTTCTCTGATGATTTAAAAGCTGAAATTTTGAATGTACCATTAAGTTCTGAACTGGTTTTGGGGCCCTTAGTTGCACAGACTGTCAAACTGTGGGATGATAGATGCAAATTAATGCATAGGGTATTTAGGATGTTTCATGTGTCCAAGTTCTCCCCAAACAAGGTGTCTTCATTCAAAGGGGAGAACAAACAAAAGTTCCAGCCAAACATAAATCAGGAATCCCAAAGGAAATGACAGGAGGATCAGTCTTCGAAAACCAAACAAGACGGGTTTCTTTCAGAAAAAAGAATTAACCCTCCCTCCAAAGGAATGGCTAGGCTGAGTATCAGAGCATCCCAAGCCAACACTCCTGTCTTCCTTCTCTTCTTTCTTCCCGCAGACTGTCTCTCTCTCTCTCAAGACTGCAGTCTGTCTGCAAGTAGTCTCAGACAAATGGGTGCAGAGAATAATTCAGAGAGGGTAGATTTGCCAGTGGATAGAAAAACCTCCGCTTTCAGTGGAATTTACAGAGATGTTTCCTCATGTGCTCTATCACATGGTAGAAGCAGGGGTCATAGAATCAGTAGTGCCTACAGTACACAAAGGAAGCCGTTTTTTTCTCCAGAATCTTTTTGGTACCAAAAAAGGAGCACTCCTGGTGACCTGTCCTTTCTAAACACCTTTGTAAAAGTTCCAAAATTCAACATGCTCACCTTAAAAGTCATTTTTAGTGCTGCTTCCAGACTATTGATGTGAAGTTGTTCAATCTTGCCGTTTATTCTTACACATGGGTACGGAGCCGAGCCATCGGCTCCGAGTCGGCCGCTTTACTAGCTAAAGCTCTCAGAGTAGCTTGAGGCCAGACCCATATCCCATGATGCTCTATGTCCTATCCCAGATCTAATTTGCTGCTGCAACTGATCGCAAGGTCGTCAGAAAGCTCGGGCCAGTAGAATTTCTTTATTGAGTTTTGACAAACTTTATGCTGTAATTCTTTAGATAACTCAAGTATTTTGTAGTATTTTCTAGTTCTTATAACTTTTAGGCGAGTTTGCCTTTAGAATTCTTTAAATTTAAGAGTTGTTTATTTGTTACAGAGAGGTTGCTCTTAGACCTCGGCCATTCCTTGGTTACCCCTATCCTTTATACACTTATAAAAATGCCAAAATACAAAAAACAAACAGACGAAAGAAGCTTCAGACGAACAGGAACACCAAGCCCAACAATATCTTCCTTAACGCGTTTTATTATTGAATACACAAGAGAAATTGCGTTTTTGCCACAGAACAATGTAGCTTCTTCAGAGGAATTTAAGATACATACAAAAAATAGACTCCTTTTATACAAAAGTACCAATGCTTAATTAATTAAAAAGCCCGCTCAAAAATCAATTGCTTATGCAATTATACATTTAAAAGGGCAATCAAAATAAAAAGTGCAAATGCTTTTCAAATGCAGAAATCTTTTTCTTCTGCTGAATAAATACTAAATAAAATAAAATTAACAAATGTATGTAATGTACAAACATTACATACAACAGGGGGTGTCATTACTGTACTTACATATACTATTATAGTTCGTTGCTTACATTTAAAAATGCATTTTAGTTAATGGAAGTTTCTGTTGTTACCACCACTGAGTTTGAGTGTTTGTTTATTATGATCTGTATGTCGACATCTTACCAATACAGATATATATATATATATATATATATACATATATCTTTTATGTTTGTACATTACATACATTTCTTAATTTTATTTTATTTAGTAGCTCTTCAGAGACAGTCCTGGATGCGCTTATGCTCCTTTGTGGAACCTTCAAGTCTTCCTTTGTCAACACTCCATTTGATGGCTCTTCTCTGTTTGAGCCCAAAGTCAAGGAGACTCTCACTAGGTGTGAGCAGGAGGGAAAGACTCTGCCTGTTGTAGGAGTCCGTTTTTCCACCCCTACTAGACCATACCCCAAATGGCAGAAAGGTGGAAAAATGTGGTTCCGAAAGTCCCAAGGAGCTTTCCAAAAAACACGTAGTGAACCTCCCTCCAGGGGCAGAGGGGACAATAATGGAAGATGCCACCCCGGCGGCAGAGGGGGTCCGCAGAACCAGGGCGACAGGGATCAGTTCCTTGGTAAGCCCTATCAGTGCTCCTGAAAGGAGGCCCAACTGTCCTGCTCTGGAGGCAGTCAGGGGTCGCTTGGCTTTGTATCCAGATGCCTGACTAGGAATTACAACAGATTCTTGGGTACAACGCATCGTTAACAGAGGATACATCATCCCATTTCTAGAAAATCCACCTGTTGGCAAAAAAATCCCAGACATTCTGCCCAGTATCAGGGATCAAGCAGCCATAGAAATCCAGAGGCTGCAGGAAAAGAGAGTCATCCAGCCAGTCCCAGCAGACCAGATAGGATCCGAAACTTACTCCAGATTTTTTTTAGTTCCAAAGAACACAGGGGACTGGAGGCCCATCTTGGATCTCAACAGATTCAACACATTTGTAAAGAAGGAGAAGTTCTGGAGATCACGCTTCAGTCTATTCTCCCATTCCTCAGAGTGGGTGATTGGATGTGCTCTATAGATCTCAAGGATGCGTACTACCACATCAAAATGGCCAGGCCATCCAGAGATCATCTGCATTTCTGGCTGGGAGCCAGTCACTACTAGTTCTGAGCACTGCCCTTTGGACTCACAACAGCCCCCATAGTGTTTACCAAATGCATGGCAGTGGTTACGGCTCACTTGAGGCATCTAGGATTATGAGTGTTTCTGTATCTGGACGACTGGCTCCTTACCGCCACCTCCAGGCATCAACTAATTCTGTCCAGGGATCACACTCTCAATCTCTGCTCTTAGTTAGGCATCACTATCAATTTTGAAAAGTCTGCATTGTTGCCTTCGCAGGTTATCTCCTTTATCAGAGCAGAACTAGTCACTACCACCACCACAATAAGATTTCCCCTGGACAGAATAGTCACTCTCCGAAACCAGGTCTCGGACATTTTGTAGAGAAGAAAGATACCAGCCCATCAAGTACTGAAACTCCAAGGCACCATGGCAGCTACACTCATAGCAGTTCCTCTGGGATGTATGCACATTAGGATTCTTCAGTGGTTACTATTCACCCAGTGGTCGTACCAACAACTTCCCATGTCATTCTTAATCATGATTACGGACTCTTGCAAGAAGGATCTTCGCTGGTGGTTGACCAGCCAACAAGTTACAGTGGGTCGACCATTTGTTCTCCCCCACCGTCAGCCACGGTGTCCACGGATGCTTCTCTGATGGGGGGGCTTTTTCAGGGAATAACAGCCCAAGGCACCTGGTTGGAGACAGAGTCACAGTTGTACTTCAATGTTCTGGAGCTGAGAGTGGTGCTTTTGGCATTGCAGCACTTCCATGACTCTCTGCCTCAAGGGATGATTGCGATACAGATGGACAACATATCGGTAGTCTGGTACATCAACAAGAAAGGGGGAACCAAGTCTTACCCCCTATGTCGAGGGGGCTGTGTCCACCGGTTGCTTTCTGATAGCAACACATATCCCGGGGAAATCCAACATGATAGCGGACAAATTGAGTAGAGCCATTCTGCTACCACACGAGTGGTCTCTCAAAAACGAAGTTGCGGAGAAGATTTTCCACAGATGGGGCCAGCCTTGCTGCAACCTGTTTGCGTCCCCTATGAATGACAAATGCAGAAGTTACTTTGCCCTGAATCCCTTACCAGGGGACAGCCCAAGGGACTCACTTGTACACGATTGGTCCCCAGGACTCCTGCATGCCTTTCCACCTATACCCTTGCTTTCAAAGTTCTTGCAGAAAGCCAAAACCCTGGGAAGGACTGTAATTTTAATAGCCCCTCTTTGGCCTTGTCAGATTTGGTTCCCCTTCCTCTGACTCTATCAGCTGGAGGAACCTTGGATTCTGGACCCAGTTCCAGACCTACTGACACATTCGTCAGGGGCCCTCCATCCTTCCCTTCATTCCCTCAGACTGACAGCTTGGCTGCTCCAATTCCCTACCTAGCCAGGTCACACGATTTTTCTTCAGAGGTACAGCACATTCTTGTATCTTCACATAATGTTTCTACCAGAAAGTTGTATGCTAGTAAATGGAAGCAATTTGCTTTTTGGGCTTCTTAAAATAACATTGATCCCTATGTTACCCTGATTGCTAGTATCCTGGAATTCCTCTCTAAGCTTTTTCACGAAGGTGCTGCAGCTGCCACTATTAGAGTCCAGTTGGCTGCCATTTCAAATTTTCACCTTTGAGCTGAAGGTTCTAACTTAATGTCTCACAGATTATCTTGGGCCTTCCTTAAGGGCACCATTCATCTTAGGCCACCTGTTAGACAACCCTTTACCCCCTGGAATCTAACTTTTGTGCTGTCACTTGTTATTCTTCCCACATCATTCTGTCAGTTGAAGTTTCTTTCCTGGAAGACTATTTTCTTGGTGGCCATTACTTCAGCATGCAGGGTATCTGAGCTTCAAGCCCTTTCTGTCAAACCACCGTATTTAGTGTTCCATTCAGACAGGGAATCACTGAGGACTAATCCTTCATTCTTTGCAAAAGTGTGTTCTGAGACAAATCTGAACCAAACTATTGAGCTTCCAACCATTTTCAGTAATCATTCCAATCAGTTGGAATACATGTTGCATAAACTTGATGTCCACAGACAATTGAGATTCTATTTGGACAGGACAAAGGAATTTAGAAGATCTGACTAACTCTTTCTATCTTATGCTGATGCCAAGAAAGGATTACCAGTTTCTAAAGTTACTCTTTCCAAGTGGTTAACTGACTGCATCAAACTTATCTACTCTTCAGTGAACCAGACATTAGAGCATGGTGTGAAGGTCCATTCAACTAGCTCCGTCTCCACATCTTCGGCTTATACGGCTCGTTTACCTTTGGACACCATATGTGCAGCTGCCACTTGGTCTAAGCCTCATACCTTTATCACTCATTACAAAGTGGACATGGCCTCCAGGGACAGGGCTTCCTTTGGTTCCACTGTCCTGAGGAATATACTCCTGTGAGACACCCAGGATTAGGGTTCTTGGGACACTACCCATGTGTAAGAACAAACGGCAAGATTGAACAACTTCACATAAAGAGGTTATGTACTTACCATAACATTCCATGTGAGTTGTTCATCTCTCCTTTATTCTTACATTCCCACCCACCTTCCCCCTGCAGGGTCTCAAAGAATGAGTAGACTTGGGGTCTGGTAGTCTTGTTTTGGGATTTTTTACTCCGGCTGGAGTATTTAGTGAGTTATACTTGCTCATGCTGAGTTCATCAAACTAGATCTGGGGTAGGACAGAGAGCATCATGAGATAGGGGCCTGGCCTCGAGCTACTCTGAGATCTTTAGCTAGTAAAGCGGCCAACTACCCGGTACCCATGTGTAAGAATAAAGGCGAGATGAAAAACTCACATGGAACATTATGGTAAGTACATAACTTCTTTTTTCATGGTGACTCTAGATCTCAAGGACACTTAGCATATTCCTATTGCTCCCAATTTCTGGAAATTTGTGAGATTTACTGTTCTGGCTTACATTATCAGTTTTATGCAATACCCTTTTGGACTATCTACTGCACCTTGTATGTTTACAATGTGTCTGGCTCCAGTGGTTACCTGTTGTTGAACAATAGATCTGATGTTGTTAATCTTTGTTCATTCCTTACTGATGGGTTATCGGTTCCATCCTCGGAACTGAGCCGGCCTTATATCAAGCTTGCGTCAGCCAAAAACTCTCAAGCCAAGGTCCTACCCAGAATGCTCTGCTCCCTGTTACATCAGATCTTATTTGCCGCTTTGCTGTACAGCCGTGTCAAGCCACTCTCTCTCTCAGCTAAGTGAATCATTTTTTGAAAGTTTATATATTGTTAGTGCTTTAAAAGTTTTTCAGTCAGTTACTTTTATTATTCTCCTATCCTATCGTATCTTTAAGACTCTCTCCCTTTAGTCTCTTTCCCTTTATTCCCCTTTTCTTACCTTTGAGGTAATTCTTCATTACCATCGTTGGTAATCCTTCCTTCTTTTCTCTTCTTACCCTTCTGGGTAGCCCTTCTTTACTCTTGGTACTGTCGTTCTTCTCAACATCATTATGTCAGACAAGAAAAGTAGTGTTGGTTTCAAACAGTGTAAGGACTGCGGCCATAAGTTACCTCTTTCCGATGGCCATGACTTATTTGTCTCTTGCTTGAATGTCTCCCACCTTACTGTGGATCCCCCATGTGGGATTTTTAGAAATGTTTTGACCAGGACTATTAATGAAAGAAAGAACAAGTTAATCCTGAAAGGTCTCCCCAAATCTCCTTTCTGTGAGTCTATTTCTGGGTCGGAGGGCTCATCCCCTCCTGCTAAACCCCGTAAGAAGCATTCTTCCTCTTCCTCATCAAGGTCGCTCACTTCATATCCCTCTGGAGATCGCAGGGAGTTAACTCATAAGGAAGTGAAAATTGCTAGTCCGGCACTGCAACCTGTGACCCTTTCGGCTCCAGGCACGGCACCGCCCCAGTTGATTCTTGCTCCAGCCATGTCCTCCTTATTGCCACCGGCACCGGAATTCCCAGTGTAGACACTTACGGTTCCGACAGTTTCATCTCAGCCCTTACTGGCACCGTCCTTGCAGGTACAGTCTCCTTCTGCACCGAGTCTGATGATACTGTCCTCCACAGTGCAGACACTTTTGGCACCGACATGCTCTTCGGTGCAGTCCTTTTCGGTACCGTCATTGTTACCTGTGCAGACACCTTCCTCAATGGCACCGTACCCATCAGTGCAAACACCTTCGACTTCTGTGGCGCTGCCTTCGTCGGCTCAGGCTACCTCGACACCATTTTCTTCAATGCAGACATCCTCGGTTCCGGGCTCTGCACCATTCGAACTAGCAAGGACCAAGTACTCTCCTTCTTTGGATCTATTTGTTGGTAGCCAATATAGCCCTTTTCTAGAAAGGCCAGAATCCCCTTCAGGTTTCTTTATGAGGTCAACCAGGAGCCTGTCTGAACAAGATGTGTTGCGGCTTGTTGACCAGTTGCTTGTGGCCAGGGGTATCTGTCAACTGTCTAAACCTATGTTCCCTCCTTCAGGTGAACGTATTTCTCCTCAAACTCGAATGTACAATCCTCCTTCGACTTCCACCCAAGCATCAAAGCCCCTTCCTCTGACAGCAGCTTCCCTCCCTCTGACTCCAACAGTGGACCTCACTTTGGAGCTGGAGACGTCCTTGTGGCCTTCGGTGCATTGGGCATCGGGCTCTTCTCAGGCTAGTGGCTGTGCCATGGAGGAGGGCATTCTTGGTTCCATGCAGATTTTTTCTGTGGCACCATCCAGGAATCCTTCCTGTCTCACACTTCACAGTCCTCTTGAGACTCCTGGTCTGGGGGTCATCTCGTCGGAGCAGGGTGTGACCCCGGTTCCGAGGTTGTCGTGTTCTGTTCCAGGCTCCCATCCCTCTGTGGACGGGCTGGCCTTCCAGGCCATGGAGTGGGCGCTTGCCTCTGCTGGCAAACCCCCCCCATGTTGAAGTCTGCTCTGTGCCGCAACTGTCACAAGCCACAACCACTGGGCACCGGGCACAAGGGCCTCAGGTTTCTCCCCCTCAGGAGCCCCCCTCTTTCCAATCTTCCCCAGAACTTCCCACTGAGGAAGTACTTCACAAGGCTTCATGCAAGAGGAAGCACATGGACTGCACTGAGGAGTCATTGACTGAAGATACAGACTTTGATGACGGGGAAGGGTCCCCATGGTCCCCCTCTGATGAGGTGTCCTTTGGTGACATCCTCAAGATCCTTAGACAGAGGGGTGACTGGATGTCCCCTAATCCTTCCTCTGAGAAATCCTTATTCCTGCAGGTCTTTTGTGACTGGCCCCCTACCTCCTAGGTTACCCCCCCTGCCCGATGAGCTTGTCTAGCTCATTGTCCATTGTGCATGGAAGGCTCCTGACACCCTGGAAGCTATACCATGGCGGCCTGACAAGAACTTATCTCCTCCAAATGAGCACACCCATTGGTTAAGAGGTCTTCCAGTAGATGCCATGGTGGTGGCAGCTGCAACCAAGAAAGACTTGGCAGAAGAGAGCCAAACTATCTATCCACCCAACAAGGAGTCCTGGGTGATAGACAGACTCGGGAAGCATGTGTTTGTTTCATCAACCATAGCCGTAAGATTTTTGAACTATTTGGCACACTTTACGAGGCTCCAGAGGGATGTTATCAACCACTGTCTGAAACATTGGCAGGAGCTGTTTCTGATGAGGTCTGTGATAATGTAGCTTCTCAGATTGCAACCCGGGAATCCATATCTAATTTTTCAGTGCATCTTATTTCACACGCAATGGAAGGAGCGGCTAGAGCAGCAGACACAGGTATAGTCATGAGACAACATGCTTGGATGCGCCTTTGTGATTTTGCGGACTCCTTTAAGGCTTCCTTTATGAACACCCCCATTTAGGCCACTTCTTTGTTTTGCCATAAAGTTAAGGATATGCTGGCAAGGTGCGAACAAGAAAGCAAGACCCTATCTGCTGTTGGTGTCAGACACTCCACTCCTCAACGATTCTACTCCAGAAATCAGAGGAGTGGGAAGATGTGGCACAGGAAATCACAGGGCTCTTTCTGTGATGCACATACCGAGTTCTCTCCTACAGGCAGAGGGGGAAACTCCAATGGAAGATGCCCCTTTTGGGGCAGAGAAGATCTGCGAAACTGGGGTTCCAGAGATTCTTTCTCTGGCCAACCCTATCAGCACTCCTGAAGCATTGCCCGACTGCTCACCTCTGGAAGCGGTTGGGGGTCGTGTTTCCTTGTACCCCACTGCCTGGCGAAACATAACCACTGACTCTTGGGTACAACGGATAATATCCAAAGGCTATCGCATCCCCTTTCATCCCTGTCTAACCTGATCCAGAGAATTACCTGACATTCCACCCAGTCAAATGGAAACAGCAGCACACGAAATTCAACAGCTGCTACAAAAAAGAGTCATCCAAATGGTCCCCCCAGACCAGATAAGATCCATTTTTTACTCAAGGTTCTTTTTGGTGCCAAAAAAGACAGGGGACTGGAGACCAATTCTGGATCTCAGCATACTGAATTTGTAAAAACAGAGAAATTCCGGATGGTCACGGTTCAGTCTATCCTTCCTCTTCTGGAAGAAGACGATTGGATGTGCTCTGCAGATCTTCAAGATGCGTATTACCATATAAAAATGGACAAGCGCTCAAGAAGATACATCCACTTCTGCATAGGAGCCAATCACTACCAATTTTGAGTACTGCCCTTCAGTCTCTCTACAGCCCCCAGTGTTCACCAAATGCATGGCAGTGGTTATCGCTCACTTGCAACTTCAAGGATTCCAGACGTTTCCATATCTAGACGACTGGCTCCTCACCGCCCCCACCAAGCACCTACTGGAAGAAGCCCTACACTACACTTTCCTCAGAACATAACAACTGGGAATAACTATAAACTGGGAGAAGTCCAACATGACCCGAGCACAGTCTTTAGAATTCATTGGGGTACTGTTGGGCATGAGAAATTGCACAGCATCTCTTCCGGATCACAGACTTCAAAGAATAAGACATCAGGTTCAGCCGCTGCTCTGTCACCACAAATCTTCCACTCGGTCCATACTCCAACTCTTGGGATCAATGGCAGCCTTGATCATCATTGTTCCTCTGGCCAGATTCCACATGAGACTCCTCCAGTGGTTACTTCTTACTCAGTGGTACCCTCTACAACATCCTTTGTCCTTTCAGATAAGTGTAACTCAGAGATGCAAGCAAGATTTGCTCTGGTGGACGTCTCGAGATCCCCAACAATGGTCTCGCCCCTTCAGCCCCCATCAACCAAATGCCACAGTGATCACGGATGCCTCCCTGATGGGGTGGGGGGGGGGCTATGTCAGGGAAACTTGGTCCAAGGCACCTGGTCGGAGACAGAGGCCCTTTTGCATATCAATGTCCTGGAACTGAGGGTGGTGCTACTAGCGTTGCAAGCATTCCATTGTATCTATCTGTCAGGGACTGTTGCTATCCAATCAGGCAACATGTCAGAGGTCTGGTACGTCAACAAGCAGACTGATAATCAAAAACAAAACTGAAGCAAGCAAGGTACCAATTGGCAGATGAAAAACACAAAAACTCCAAGTTTAATAGTAAAGCGCTTTTCGTTTGACAAAATGCTCAAACTTCTTCAGACAAGGCATATTCTCCATTCAAGTAGTTTAAATACTAAAAATTTGCAAATTAATTATGTAAATAGGCAATTAAAATCAAATGAACATAAAACCTTTAAAGGCAACATACTTTTCAACAACAGCACCACCTTCAACAACAGCATGTACTTTCAAAAAACAAAGAAGTAAAACTT
Source organism: Protopterus annectens (assembly GCF_019279795.1). Lineage (NCBI taxonomy): Eukaryota > Metazoa > Chordata > Ceratodontiformes > Protopteridae > Protopterus > Protopterus annectens. Next base: position 42,940,622 of record NC_056733.1, read on the forward strand.
CCTAAATACAATAATAAAGAAATAATAAACTAAAAATTCCAAAATTATAGCCATGAATTGAGCTATCGCAATAAACTTTTAAGCTTTAAGATGCTAATAACAGAACAACATTCATTTAAACCAGGAGCATTGTAAGCATTTAATCTCACCTGCCACAACAATTCAGGTGTGTCAATGTAACGTCAACAAGCAAGGGGACACCAGATTTTATCTGTTATGCCAAGAGGCCTTAAGAATATGGTAATGGACGATAGCTTCCAACTGCTTTCTAGTTGCAACGCACATTCCCGGGAGCTCCAACGTGATAGCAGACAAGTTGAGCAGGTGCATCCTACAGCCTCACGAGTGGTTCCTCAACCCTGTGTCAGAGGCAAAGATTTTCAACTGCTGGGGCCAGTCTTGCTGTGACCTATTCGCCTCCCCAACCAGCTACAAGTGCATCAGCTATTCTGCCCTGATCCCCCCTCGGGTACAGTCACAGAGAGATGCTCTAGTCCAGGCTTGTCCCTCGGGTCTACTTTACGCTTATCCTCCTCTCCCCCTCATATCTCAATTTCTGAAGAAAGCACGGCAGTTGAAAAGCAAAGTGATCTTCATTGCTCCATATTTGCCTCAACAAGTCTGGTTCCCCTTCCTCTGGCCTCACCTGCTAGATTGACCATGGATCCTGAATCCATCCCTAATGTTGATCTCCCATCTGCAGCATCTGACTTACCCCAGTCTAACAACCCTGAAGCTGCCAGCTTGGTTTCTCCACTTCCAGTGAATGCCAGGCAAGATAACCTCTTGTCCCCAGTGCACAATATTTTTACTGCATCTCATAAATCATCCACCAGACTAATCTATCTCAATAAATGGAAAAGGTTTTCATTATGGGCAGCGAATATACAATTAGACCCTTTGTCAGCCCCAGTTTCGGTGGTTTTGGATTACTTATCACATCTTTTCCACTCTAGGGTGTCTGCCTCTGCTATTTGTGTGCATTTAGCTGCCATTTCAAATTTCCACATTGGTTGTCAGGATTCTTTACTCATGTCACATAGACTCTGTAAAACTTTCCTAAAGGGGGTTATTCACCTAAAACCTCCCTTTAGAGAACCAGTACAACCTTGGGATTTGGCTGTGGTCCTGCAAGCCCTAACAGCTCCCCCCTTTGAACCTGCGTCTTCATGTGATTTAAAGTCTCTCTCTTGGAAAACTTTGTTTCTGATTGTAATCACATCGACTTGACGATTGTCAGTACTTAAAGCCTTATGCATCAAACGTCCTTACCTCATCTTCCATAAGGATAAGAGTATCACTGAGAACTAATTCTTCCTTTTTACCAAAAGTGGTGTCAGAGCAGTCTGTCAACCAGTCTATTGACCTTCCAATATGTTTTCCTAATCATTCTAACAAGGGAGAGTATTGCCTGCACTCCCTGGATGTTCATAGGCAAATATGATTCTACCTGGACAGAACAAAATCTACCCGTAAATCAGACCAACTATTCTGGCCTTTTCTGGACCAAGACTAAATCATCCTGTCTCAAAAGTTACATTGGCGTTATGGTTGAGAAATTGCATTACCTTTATCTACAACAAGAACAATATCACCTTGCCTCACAGAGTGAAAGCACATTCTACAAGATCTATGGCAGCTTCCCATGCTAGGGCTTCCCTCAATGATATTTGCTCAGCTGCAACTTGGGCCAAACCTCATACCTTTATCCTTCATTAAAAATTGGATTTGAGCTCCAGAGGTAGAGCTTCTTTTGGCTCTATGGTGCTCAGCAGTGTACTTCCATGAGGGCCACCCAGGGATACAGGTAGCTGGGGACCCTGTCCCCTCAGTAAGGAATGAACGAAGATCAACAACATCAGATAAAGAAGTTATGTTTACCATAACATTCCATCTGTGTTGCTGATCTTCGTTCATTCATTACTCCCCACCCTCCGTTCCCCTCCAGAGGTTTCTGGCTGATCTCATACTCCTTTACTGTCGGTCTGTTATGACCAGAGGTAGCCTCTACTTTTGTCTATCAACTTGCAAACTCAGTCTGAGGTAACAGGGAGCAGAACATTCTGGGTAGGACCTTGGCTTCAGAGTTTTTGGCTGACACGAGCTTGATATAAGGCATGCTTGGTTCTGAGGACGGAACCGATAACCCATCAGCAATGAATGAATGAAGATCAACAACACAGATGGAACGTTATGGTAAGACATAACTTCTTTTTATCCACATTTCTCCTTATTTAGATGACTTGCTGATTTGTACAAATTTTGTATCCAGGTGCTTGGAGTCCTTAAACAAAGTTGCTTTCCTTCTTTTCCAGCTGGACTTCAAATTTAAGCTTCAAAAATCCTTCCTTGCACTGTCTCAATTAATTGTTTTCCTGGGGTGTATGATAAACTCAATAAAAAGGATGGCCTTCCTGACAGAAGACAAAATTCTGACTTATCATGGCATTTTCTTGGATTTCTGTGATTTAGACTTGGTCTTTGCTAGAGTGTCCTTCAAAATTTCAGACCTTGTGGCATCAGTTATTCTCATGATACCACTAATCAGACTACAAATGAGAAAACTTCAATTGTGCTTGAAGAATTGTTGGACGTATCACCTTTTATCCCCTGAATTTCCAGGTATTGGTACTGGGATTTGTGAAACAGGAACTGCATGGTGGAGGGATCAACTGTCTACAAATTCAGGACTCCCTTTCTCTCTTTTCAAACCCCAGCCCAGTCTGTCTAAATAAACTCTTCAGATTTTTCGTGCAGATCAGTGTCCAAGGGAGTTCAAGTACAAGGCTTGTGAGGTCCTCAGGGCATGCCAAAGCACATAAACATGAAAGAGATGTTGACAGTGATTCACACCTAAACGTTATTCACAAGTTATGGACTTTGGGTCCTCTTCAAGTGGCCACAGACAACACTACTGTGATGTGGTACCTGACCAAGCAAGCGGTTGCAAGGTAAGTACTATCTTTGCTGGTTGGCAATGATGGCCTGGGTGCTGGCTGTACAGCAGTTTCTGACTCTTCAGGCCTCATACATTCATTCAGAGCAAAACACAGTGGCAGACCGACCCCCAAAAGTGGAAGCTCCATGTAGAGGTCATGCAGGACTTGATCCAGACGTGGGGAGCACCTCAAGTAGATCTGTTCGCCTTTTTTAAAAATGACAACTGAAACAGTTTGATTTAAGACATTCTTGCTTGGAAGACAGAGACACTCTATCATGACCCTGATCAGGAATGTTCTTCTGTGCATTTCCTCCCCTTCCAGTAGTTCCCAAGGTACTTCTAAAGATTCAGAAAGAATTACCAAAAATCATTGTGGAAACCCTGTTTTGGCCCAGGCACGGTTAGTTCTCTCTTTTAATGGAACTGGCCAAGGGCAATTACTACAGGTGTCCTTACAGACTAGCTCTGCTCACACAGCATCATGGGTGAACGGTACATCCCAGCTTAGAGTAACTGCAACTGACAGCATTGATGATGCTATTTCGATACTTTTAGCCACTTGTTCCTTGAGTACGTGCAGTGGATATTTAAGGAGGCAAGAAAACCTGCAACTGGAAAATCTTATATGTACTAGTGGAAGAGATTTTGTAGGTAGTATGTAACCAAAATCAGAGGAGCAAAAGGGTTTCAAACCCTCTGGTTTTGAAATATTTGTGTGATTTAGAGATGGTTTGTCATATGCTTCTATCAACGTGCATCTTGCGGCCATCTCAGCTTGTCTGCCCCTGGATCCCCCCTCTTTCGTGTCTTTTTGTGGGCAAACGGTTTATGAAAGAAGTTTTGCATGTGAGAACCCCCCCCCCCCAAAAAAAAGCAAATTTCTCATCCTCCCTGGAATTTCTTCTTTATTCTTGAAAAAAAAAAACTGACCTTACCTCCTCTTCAACCTGCCTCACAGGCTTATTTATGGTTTTACTTGGAAGATTGTTTTAATCATTGCTCTGACATTTGCAAGGGAAGTCTCTGAGCTGCAAGCTGTCATGGTGAGCTATCCTATCTGATTTTTCACAAGGTCACAGTTATGTTACTCAGTAATCCATCATTTATGCCTAAAGTTATTCAGGAATGAAGAACATAGTAGAGATGCATAAGTCCTACTTACCTGTAACAGTAGATGTTCAAATTCCTCACTGCCTCAGTGGCAGCACCCACTCACCGGACTGTGCATAGTTGAGATCAAAAGCATAGCTGGCTCAACCATTGCCTTATGTTGGTCCCATGAATTTGTGCCCAACCCCTTCAGCTCTTCAAGCGAATAGCAAAAAAAATAAATAAATAGTACATTCCTTCTACTGGTACACCATTCCTGATGGTCAGATAAACAACACTCCCCCTTCCTGCACCAACCATTCAGATCCTGTTTCTGTGCCCTGCCCCTGTCCCTCCTTCCTCACACTTTAGTATAAAAACAAAAGCATAATCATTTGATGTGAAGTTGTTCAATCTCACTGTTTGTTCTTACACGTGGGTTCGGAGCCGATCCATCGGCTCCGTGTCAGCCACTTTCCAAGCTCTCCATCTCTGAGAAGCTCAAGACACAGTCCCTATCCCATGATGCTCTGCTGCCGAACCCCGGATCTGGTTTGCCGCTGCAACGGATCTCATGCTCTTCGCAAGAAGCTTGGGCCAGTACCCTTTTTTCTTGTCTTTTGACAGAAAATTTTCTATAAATGTGATAGTTTGGTATATATATATATATATATATATAAGTGTAGTTGTCTAAATTTTACTTGTTTGTGTTTTTTTTGAGGTACTTAGTGTGTGCTTTGTGTGTTTTCTTAGGAGCGGCTGCTCCTAGGCCTTTGGCCATTTCTTTAGTTGAGTTTTTGACAGGGCTCTGTCAGTGAATCTATCTGTTGTTTCTCTTTGGTGAAATAGTGAGTGTTCAGGGATCTGACGTTTTTTTTTTTTTTTGTGATTCTTAGTGTTCTTAATAGCTGCAAAGTAGAGTTAGTGAGTGTTCAGGGATGTGAACGTTTTGTGTGATTGCTAGTGTCCTAATATTTATAGAGTTCAGGGATCTGAACCTTAACAATTGTGCTGTTTTCACATTTTTGAGACATGTCAGAAAAACAGAGATCAGGGTTCAAGCGCTGTGGCTGTGGTCAGAAGATGTCCATCACCGACCACCGCATCTCATGTGTTTATTGTTTAGGGCCTCTACACCTGCAAGAGGACTGTTCCATCTGCCACTCTTTTAGTGGCAGAGTTATGCTGGAAAGGCGTAGAATGCTTATCGTTAGAGGCCTCTTAAAATCAGATTTCCTAGAGGCTTTAGATAAGTCTGAACAGACCTCCAAATCTTCGAAGGGGTTGAAGTCTTCCAAGGTGTCATCAGAGCCCAACTCATTGGCTCCGAGCACCTCGGGGAAGATTCAGTCGCCGGCTCCTCAGCCCTTGGAGTTGAGCACTGAACTTTTGCCTCAGAGCCAAGTCCCGAGTTTGGAACCGGTGCCGGAGGTTTTAAAATCTCCTATCCTTCTGTCAGTGGATTCTTCGGCTCCTTTGACACATTCTTCCAGGACCCTCTCGGATGTCGATGTGGACCGTGTGGTGCAGAGACTCTTGGAGAACCCGGCCTTGGCCAAATTGCTTTCGGCTTCATCTCATCTGGCATCAAAGCCCGACACCCACCCGTCACGGTTTCTGCTCCTCCTCCGAGACCAATCGAGCCTCCAGAGCTGGAAGGTTAGAACCTGATAGTTGTGGAACCCTCGGAGCCGAGGCCTATTCCGGTGCCTTCAGCCCCGTTGACCTTGACATCTTCGGTTCCGCTCAAAGGGTCTCGGAGCCGACACCATCTCGCTGGGTCCAGGGGGGAGAGTCCAACCGAGGCTTCATTTCCAACTCTTCCTCTCGGGGCCTTGGCGCAGTTGAGCTCGGCTCCATCCTCTGGTTCAGAGCCCGTGGTCTCGGCCCCAAGGAGACTGCCATCTTCTTCAGAACTGGCAGACTCCTTGGACCAAGACACCGGTGCCTTCGATGCCATGAGGAAGGTCATGTCTGCTAAGACTTTTACCTCTTCAGGTCCTTCCTCTTCCTCCTTTAAAGGGTCCCATTCTGTCTCTACATCACAGGTTCCTACCAAACGTCGAGACCCAGAGCCTCAGGTATCCCCATCGGGCGACCCCTGCTCTATGGAGACTTCACCAGATGCCCCCACTGATGAAGTCCCTAGGAAGAGACTATGCAAGAGGAGGCACTTGGATTCCCCTCAGGAATCCTTGACATCAGACACCGACTTAGAGGAATCAGAAGGGTCCCCACGGTCCCCCTCAGAGGATGTCTTATTTGCAGACATCCTAGAAATACTTAAGCAGAGGGGTGACTGGCAGTCCCTTACCCCTACTGAGGATCAGTTGGTTCTCCTGAAGGCCTTTGGGTCTCAACCTTCCACATCCTGGGTTACTCTGCCTTTCGACGAATTAATGGACTTGATCGCTCAAAAGGTGTGGAAGTCTCCTGATTCCATGGAACCGGTTCCTCAGAGGCCAAACAAATTTATCACCCCCCCTCAGGATAAGTCCTTTCTTACAAAGGGAATCCCCATTGATGCCATGGTGGTGGAGGCGGCCACCAAGAAAGAGATGTCAGAGACCTCTTCTTCTGTCCATCCTCCTAATAGAGATTCCAGGACGATGGACAGATATGGGAAATGCATCTTTAATTCTGCGATGTTTGCAATGAGATCGTTTAACTATTTAACCCACTTTACCCGTCTTCAGCGAGAACTCCTCAAAGAGCTTGGAGATGCTCTACAGGGCAACACAGATGATGCTGTCTCTGAGAAAGTGACAGCACAGCTTAACACCCTTAATTCCATTGTAAACTCATCCATGCGGCTCATTTCTTATGCAGCCGAGGGATCGAGCCGGGCAGCAGGTTCAGCGATAGCTCTGCGGAGACAATCCTGGATGCGCTTATGCTCCTTTGCGGAAGCCTTCAAGTCTTCCTTTGTTAATGCCCCATTTGATGGCTCTTCCTTGTTTGGGCCTAAAGTCAATGAGACACTCACTAGGTGTGAGCAGGAAGGAAAGACTCTATCTGCCATAAGAGTCCATTTTTCCACCCCCACTAGACCATACCCCAAAGGGCAGAAGGGTGGAGAAATGTGGTTCCTGAAGTCCCAAGGAGCATTCCAGAACACACGTGGTGAACCCCCCCTCCAGGGGCAGAAGAGTGGGGTATAATGGTAGACACCGCCCAGACAACAGAGGGGGTCCGCAGAACCAGGGTGACAGGGAGCAGTTCCTTTTCAAGCCTTATCAGCGCTCTTGAGAAGAGGCCCGACCGTCCTGCTCTGGAGGCAGTTGGGGTTCGCTTAGCTTTATACCCAGATGCCTGGCTAGGAATTACATCAGATTCCTGGGTAAAAAGCATAATTACCAGATGTTACATCATTCTCTTTTCAGAATCCCCTTCCATTTGTGCAAGAATTCCAGATGTTTCACCCAGTCTGTGGAATCTAGCAGCCATAGAAATTCAAAGGCCGCTGGAAAAAAAGAGTCATCCAGCCAGTCCCGGCAGACCAGATAGGATCCGGAACTTACTCCAAGTTCTTTTTAGTTCCAAAGAAAACAAGGGACTGGAGGCCCATCTTAGACCTCAGCAAACTAAATACTTTTATAGTAAAAATGATCCCTGCCAAGTAAAGCACCCTCAGTACCAAAACAAGTGTAAACAATCCAAGAGTAGAGGATGCAACCGGCTGTGAATAAATGTCCACCAGATGTTCCAAAAACTGTCGTTTAATAAAAAAACCAAACATGCAGAAAATTTTAAAAGGTAAGCGCTTTCACGTCAATACAACGCTTCATCAGACCTTATAAAACAGAATGGTGCATCTCTTTATATACCATAGTGCTTTGCACCTTAATTAAAACTTATTCCAATACAATTGATGCAATCAATGTAATTAAAGGCACTTATAGTATCTAACCACTCTGCATAAAATGACTTACAAAACATATTTAAAGAAACATATTTAAAAACATATATATTAAATATTAAATCAATAAGAGCAGATGCTGCTAATGTACATGTGTAGATAAATATATGTAAAAATGTAATTATAAAATCAGTGATTTAATGGCCTACTGGCCAGAAAAGGCTTCAGAGATATTTTGTCATTGAGCCCATATTTATGGGCTTGTAGCCTTAAAATCCATTTGCTCTCTATCTCTTCCGTATGCGTTTTAATATTCCCTAATCTACTGGTTCTTGTTGCTAGTTCAAGGGCCATAAATTTAAAATTATGTAGAGATCCTTTGTCTAGAACATGTCGTGCCAATGCGTTGGTCGTATTCTGTTTATCAATCGCATATATATGTTCTCTTATACGCTCACGTAATGTTCTGTTGGTTTTGCCAACATAGAAAAGATTACATTTTTGACATTGAGCGAGGTATATAACATCTCTAGTTTTGCAACTTGCATAGCCCTTAAACATATATTCACGTCCAGTATGTGGATGTATAAATGTATCTTTAGCAGCTATGTATTTACATTGCTTGCATGTTTGACAAGCAAAAGTACCTGTTTTTTGTGAATGGATCTTATTTTTATTTGTATTTTCATAACATAGCATTCTACCTAGAGACTTCATATTTCTATATGATATATTTGGCCTGTCATCAACCAAATCTCTTATTCTCTCATCCATCAATAGAAGTTTCCAATTGTCTCCTATAACTTGCCTAATATGAGTATTCTTATTGGTGTATGGTATAATGAGTCTATTTACTGTCTGATGTGTAACTTCTATATTCAAATCTCCATTATCAATGTCTCTAGTTATGAATGGAGCGCCTTTTCCTGTTCTATGTATATCTCCATGGGCAAGCGCATCATGTACTTCTGCTTCTTTGTAGCCCCTTTCTAAAAAATTCTTTTTAAGCATGGTATTCTGATGTTTGTATGTTTTCTCCTGGGTAGTTAATCTTGAGGCCCGTAACATTTGATTTTTAGCAATGTTAGTGTGTATATGTTTGGGGTGCATACTGCTACGGTGTAATAAATTGTTTCTCCAACATATCTTCCTGTGTAGCTCCGTATCTATAACATTAAGTCCTTTGGTTATTTTGACATCCAGAAAAACAATCTCAGATGTGGAGTGGTTACATTCGAAGTTTAAAAAATCGGTGGTGGCATTAAGATACTTAACAAAATCTGTTAATATTGTTTCTGATCCCCCCCACACAATAAACACATCATCAACAAATCTGCTATAGTGTTTAAGATATTTAGAGAACACAGCATGATTGAATACAAAAGTTTGCTCCCATTGTGCCAACACCAAGCAGGGATCATTTTTATTATATACTGTTTTCGCTGACTACCTGCTGAGACATGGCTGTACAACCGTCTTCATTGAATAGTGATCGCATTTATGAAACATCGAGTACTCAGCGTATGTCAACGCTGCTGGAAATGAGTGAGAATCCGCTACTTAAACTCACCACCCAGGACTTAACCAACACTGATAATGCAGCCAATACGATGAAACACAATATGGAAGTCATATTGTTAACAAGACGCCTTGAGAACAAACTACAGAGATTGAGAAATGTACAATGGCAGAAATTGCATATGCAGGCATGTTTGAGCTTTAAATTGGTCCCGAGAGGTTTAAGGGTGCTTAAAATGCCCACCTTCGGAACAGCGTATCCAGAACTGCTTTCTATATGGCAGAAACTCAATCTGGATACTAGTTTTGCATACATTAACATCTTAATTGAGCAATATTGTTTATTGGAAAAGAGTCTACTAATGGACATTAATACAGCGGAAAGTGACTTGGTGAAATTACTTAGTGATAAAGAGCTGAATGTCCTTTTTCAAGATCTTAAACTTATGCTGTCAACATTGGATAATAAACTTCAACAAGATAAAAAAAGAAAATTGGAAAGAGATTTCTTCGATTTTCAGAAAGGCCAAGTCTTTTCTTGGCCAAGGGACAAGACACAGCAGTCTGTCAATCGACATAACTATACTGCCGTTAATGCAAAACCCAAGCCCGTGGTTCAGAACGGAAAACCAACAGAGAACACCGCCCACCCGGTGACGTCAATGAACGAGGACATAGAACTCGCTGATATAACAACATCTACTACTACTATTTCGAGTGTTCCTGCTTCTAACAATACAACAGTTAAACCTAAACAAATCACAATAGAAGCTATGATACACTCGGATGATCGAGGGAACAGAGGGATACAAGCAGCGCTTGGATCTCCAAGCGATACTGGAGCTGTAGAAAGACGTAGGAAACAGACAACACTAGATTCCTTCATCGGAGGCCCTGAAGAGGAGGTATTTGCCGAAGGCGAAGGTTTTCCTTCTTTTCCTCTGCCGATCAAACCGTTCGAAAGAAGGACATGGTCGCCGTTCAACAGGGTGAAAAAGAGGAAGAACACAGAGGAGTTTTTCCATCACCAGAAGAGAGCAATGAACTCCATCAACATGAATTAATTATTAACATTTCAAGGTATGAACTTAATGACCATGAAATATCACTGTTGAACAAGGGCTTGAGTTTCATCCCCTCCTGTTCCACAGACTTTGCTGACATAATTGTGGACATTAAATTGTTTACCAGAAATCTAGGGCTAAAGTTACTGTATGGGCAAAATAATTTGAATGCTAATACGACAGCCTTTACTAACTTTAAGAAACCATCTACCTTTGTACCACAATCTCATCCGCTTTTGGAGGCCTTTGAGAAGGCATGTGAAAACGATCTGTTTGCATTATATAGTAACAACACAAAGAAACCAGAGTTCTATAATTTAACACCACAAGAAAGGGAAGCCATTTCTAGCTTACAGAATAATAATGCTATCACTATACGTAAAGCAGATAAAGGGGGTGCCATTATTATAATGGATAGGGATATGTATATCAACAAAATGGAACAAATGTTAATGGATACAGACACATATGTTTCTCTGGATTGGAACACTCTTAGCAATTTAATCAAAGAGGTACATAGCACTTTATACGACATGTTGCTATGTAAGATTATAGATAAAGATCTCTATAACTATTTTATAGTAGAGAATCCTTTGATTCCTACGTTTAGGGGCCTCCCCAAAATACACAAAGATAGACACAACCCCCCTTTGAGACCCATTGTGTCAAGTAAAGGGTGGCTCACAGAACCGCTTTCGATTTATTTGGACAAGATGTTCAAACCGATTGTGGCCAACACTAAGCAAATTTTAAGGGACACTCAACAGTTCCTGGAGAAATTATCTAGTTTAAATAAATCTCAGTTGTTTTCCAGAGATGATATTTTTGTGACGCTTGACGTGACATCATTGTTTACTTCTATACCGAACAACACTGGTATTGATTATGTGCGCCAGTTTGTACTAACGCAGGGTGTAACGAACGCAGACACCATGAAATGGATGGGCCTATTAGAATTAATTCTTGAAAATAATGTTTTGCTATATGATGACAACTATTATCTGCAAAAAAAGGGGGTAGCTATGGGAACCCCATGCGCCAACACCTATGCTAATTTGGTGTTGGCACAATGGGAGCAAACTTTTGTATTCAATCATGCTGTGTTCTCTAAATATCTTAAACACTATAGCAGATTTGTTGATGATGTGTTTATTGTGTGGGGGGGATCAGAAACAATATTAACAGATTTTGTTAAGTATCTTAATGCCACCACCGATTTTTTAAACTTTGAATGTAACCACTCCACATCTGAGATTGTTTTTCTGGATGTCAAAATAACCAAAGGACTTAATGTTATAGATACGGAGCTACACAGGAAGATATGTTGGAGAAACAATTTATTACACCGTAGCAGTATGCACCCCAAACATATACACACTAACATTGCTAAAAATCAAATGTTACGGGCCTCAAGATTAACTACCCAGGAGAAAACATACAAACATCAGAAAACCATGCTTAAAAAGAATTTTTTAGAAAGGGGCTACAAAGAAGCAGAAGTACATGATGCGCTTGCCCATGGAGATATACATAGAACAGGAAAAGGCGCTCCATTCATAACTAGAGACATTGATAATGGAGATTTGAATATAGAAGTTACACATCAGACAGTAAATAGACTCATTATACCATACACCAATAAGAATACTCATATTAGGCAAGTTATAGGAGACAATTGGAAACTTCTATTGATGGATGAGAGAATAAGAGATTTGGTTGATGACAGGCCAAATATATCATATAGAAATATGAAGTCTCTAGGTAGAATGCTATGTTATGAAAATACAAATAAAAATAAGATCCATTCACAAAAAACAGGTACTTTTGCTTGTCAAACATGCAAGCAATGTAAATACATAGCTGCTAAAGATACATTTATACATCCACATACTGGACGTGAATATATGTTTAAGGGCTATGCAAGTTGCAAAACTAGAGATGTTATATACCTCGCTCAATGTCAAAAATGTAATCTTTTCTATGTTGGCAAAACCAACAGAACATTACGTGAGCGTATAAGAGAACATATATATGCGATTGATAAACAGAATACGACCAACGCATTGGCACGACATGTTCTAGACAAAGGATCTCTACATAATTTTAAATTTATGGCCCTTGAACTAGCAACAAGAACCAGTAGATTAGGGAATATTAAAACGCATACGGAAGAGATAGATAGCAAATGGATTTTAAGGCTACAAGCCCATAAATATGGGCTCAATGACAAAATATCTCTGAAGCCTTTTCTGGCCAGTAGGCCATTAAATCACTGATTTTATAATTACATTTTTACATATATTTATCTACACATGTACATTAGCAGCATCTGCTCTTATTGATTTAATATTTAATATATATGTTTTTAAATATGTTTCTTTAAATATGTTTTGTAAGTCATTTTATGCAGAGTGGTTAGATACTATAAGTGCCTTTAATTACATTGATTGCATCAATTGTATTGGAATAAGTTTTAATTAAGGTGCAAAGCACTATGGTATATAAAGAGATGCACCATTCTGTTTTATAAGGTCTGATGAAGCGTTGTATTGACGTGAAAGCGCTTACCTTTTAAAATTTTCTGCATGTTTGGTTTTTTATTAAACGACAGTTTTTGGAACATCTGGTGGACATTTATTCACAGCCGGTTGCATCATCTACTCTTGGATTGTTTAAACTAAATACTTTTGTCAAAAAGGAAAAGTTCCAGATGGTCACACTTCAGTCGATACTTCCGTTTCTCGAAATGGGTGATTGAATGTGCTCGATAGATCTCAAGGATGCGTACTACCACATCAAAATGGCCAGGCCATCCAGAGATCACTTGTGTTTCCGGCTGGGGGCCAGTAACTACCAGTTCCGAGCTCTGCCCTTTGGTCTCACCACAGCCCCCAGAGTGTTCACCAAATGCATGGCAGTGGTCACTGCTCACCTGAGACGTTTAGGATTCTGGGTGTTTCCATATCTCGACGACTGGCTCCTCACCGCCACCACCAAGCATCAACTGATTCACACCAGGGATTACACTATCAGCTTGTGCTCCCAGTTGGGCATAACCTTAAATTTCGAAAAATCTGCTTTATCACCAACACAGCATATTTCCTTTGTAGGAGCAGATCTAGACACCACCACTGCCCTGATCAGATTACCTCAAGAATGAGTAATCTCCTGTTAGGCACCATGGCAGCGACTCTCATAGCGCTTCCTCTGGGGCATATGCACATGAGGATACTCCAATGGTTACTCTTCATACAGTGGTCTTATCAACAAATTCCAATGTCACACAAGATTCTGCTGACAAATACTTGCAAAAAGGACCTCCTTTGGTGGTTGAACGGCCACCAAGTTACTGTAGGTCGTCCGTTTGTACTCCTCCCTCCCACAGCCACAGTGACCACAAATGTTTCCCTGATAGGGTGGGGGGGCTGTGTCAGGGAAGAACTGTCCAAGGTACTTGGTCAGAGATGGAATCCAGTTTGCACAACAATGTCTTGAAGTTGAGAGCGGTGTTCCTAGCGTTGCAACACTTTCACGACTCTCTACCTCGAGAGACGATTGCAATACAGACAGACAACATGTCGGTATCTGGTACATTAACAAGCAAGGGGGAACCAGATCTTACCTCTTATGCCAAGAGACCCCGAGAATATGACAGTGGGCTGTATCACTGGGCGCTTCCTGATTGCAACACACATCCCGTGGTCATCATCCAACGTGATAGCGGACAAATTGAGCAGAGCCATTCTGTTGCCTCACGAGTGGTCCCTCAAAGAACGAGTGGCGGAAAGGATATTCCACAAATGGGGCCAGCCTTGCTGCGACCTTTTTGCATCCCTGATGAATGCCAAATGCAGAAACTACTTTGCCCTGTACCCTCCACTGGGGGACATCCCAAGGGACGCACTCGTACATGATTGGCCCTCAGGTCTCCTATATGCCTTTCCTCCATCCCTGCTGATCCCCAAATTTTTACAGAAAGCCAAAAGCCTGGGAAGGACTGTTATTCTGATAGCCCCGTTTTGGCCTCGGCAGATATGGTTCCCCATCCTTCAACAATACCAAGTGGAAGAACCTTGGGTTCTGGACCCAGTGTCAGACCTTCTGACTCATTCGTCGGGAGTTCTTCACCCCTCTCTTGTATCCCTCAAACTGACAGCTTGGCTGCTCCACTTCCCAACCTAGCCAGGTCTCATGATTTGTCTCCCGTGGTTCAGCATGTTCTGGTTTCCTCTCATAAAGTCTCCACCAGGAAACTATATAACAGCAAATGGAAACGATTTGGTCATTGGGCTTCTCAACATGGTATTGATCCCTTTATCGCCCCTATTCATAGCATTTTGGAGTTTTTTACTTCACTTTTCCATGGTGGTGTGGCAGCTGCTACTATAAGGGTTCAATTGGCTGCCATATCTAACTTCCATGTGGGATGCGGAGGTTCTAACATTATGTCCCACAGATTATGTAAAGCCTTTTTGAAAGGGACTCATCACCTTCGTCCCCCTATCAGACATCCGATTACTCCCTCTAATCTAAATTTGGTGCTGTCTCAACTCATGCTTCTCCCTTTTGAGCCCGCATCTTCTTGTCCTTTGAAGTTTCTTTCTTGGAAGACAATTTTCTTAGTGGCCATTACTTCAGTGCATAGAGTTTCTGAACTACAAGCACTCTCTATTAGGCCCCCATATTTGGTCTTCCACCCCGACAGGGTGTCTCTAAGAACAAATCCATCCTTCCTACCGAAGGTCTGTTCCAAAACGAACTTGAACCAGTCCATTGAACTTCCCACTTTTTTCAGGCATCACGCCAGTAAATTGGAATACATGTTGCATAAGCTTGATGTTTACAGATAATTGAGATCTGTTCAGAAAATTAGATCAACTATTTGTTTCTCATGCAGACAATAAGAAGGGCCTTTCGGTATCCAAAGTTACATTGTCCAAATGGCTTTCTGATTGTATAAAGTTTGCATATTCTTCTGCACATCAACCTTTAGAACATGAAGTGAAAGCTCATTCTACCAGGGCTGTTTCTACGTCCTTAGCTCACGCAGCTCGTTTACCTTTGGACACCATTTGCGCAGCTGCTACTTTGTCCAAACCTCATACGTTTATTACTCAGTATAAAGTGGACAGGGCCTCCAGGGACAGGGCTTCCTTTGGTTCCACCATTCCCAGGAATGGACTCCCGTGAGCCGCCCAGGGTTAGGGTGCTTGACACTACCCACGTGTAAGAACAAACAGCGAGATTGAACAACTTCACATAAAGAAGTTATGTTCTTACCATAACGTTCCATGTGAGTTGTTCATCTCGCCTTTGTTCTTACACTCCCTCCCATCTTTTCTCTCCATGTTCTGGAAGAATGGGTATGGCTGGTGGTCTGGTTGTAGTAGTTCGAGTCTTCAGCTGGGAAGCAGCTATAAAGGTTTTTTCCTATATTGATCTTGGGTTTGTGAATGGATAAAAGATGTTGGTCAGAGCTGCAGAGTGTTCTTGCTGGGGTGTAGGAGGAGATGATGGATGCAAGGCTGGGGCAGAAAGTGGGCTGGTATAGAATAGAATGAATTATGTTAAGCTGAGGGAGGAGTAGGTTAAGGGGGGATTCTAACCATTTCAGTTTTTTGAGTGCTAAGCAGTAATGAGAGGAGTAAAGTAGTTCGGCAGCAAATTTAGCTGCTTTGTTATACGGTGATTCTAGTTTAGAAATAAGTGAGGCCTGTAAAGTGGTGAGTATTTGAGAGCCATAGAGAAGGTTTGGTAGTAGGTAGGCATGTGATAGAGCAATTTTAGCGGTGCTAGAGAGAACGTTAGTTTTTATATAAATAGACCAAGTTTTTGATGGGTTTTATGTTACTCAGAACATGCAGGATAAATTTTAGCTGATCATCAATAATGACCCCTAGGAGTTTGGTGTGGTTTTCCACAGAGATGGGTGAGTTATTGTGGGAGGTGATGGAAAAAGATGGTTTTAGGTGGGCCATTGTTTTTGGTAAAAAGAGTAGGAGTTTGGTCTTCTTTGGATTTAAGATAAGATGGTTTTGGTTGAGCCAGTTTTCAATAGATAAGAAGGAGTCCTGTGTTATGGAGTGGAGCTCGGGAAGGGTATCAGCTATGGAGATAACCGTGGAGTCATCTGCATACTGCACTAGTGATGAGTGTGGGGTAAAGGTCGATAATTGATTAGTGAAAATGTTAAATAGCAAGGATCCTAGAATTGACCCTTGGGGTACTCCCATCTGTATGGGGAGTTTAGGGGAGGTTGCTGAGGTCCATTTGACAGATTGTTGAGGTAACTGGTGAACCAGGAGATTGTGGTGGTGGAAAGGTTTAATTGAG